>NC_057802.1:513025238-513035037 GCF_018294505.1 Triticum aestivum | reverse complement strand
CAAAGTCCCCACCCGAGCCCCTTCGTTCGCACCGGCGAAATCCGGCGAGCTCTAAAAAATCGACTGACCCAATTTTGAAATTTAGTTTACTGTGATTTAACTAGTGTGGAATATAAAAGGGGAAAACCATAAGCATTGGGAGTATAGTGTTGAGCGTGCCATGGCGGATCTGAAGGTGCAAACCGGACAAAGGCAACTTCGCAACCAATGTTTGCTCTCAACTAGCAAGTAAGTGATGGACAAGAAATCAGAGTAAAGCAGTGGTGATCTATTTTCTTGCTGCGATAAATAAGTTGAGCAGATACGAAAGAGTACCGCATCTGGTGCGGCGCCGTGTATGCATCTGCTGAGAATTTGACGGTGTTGCGGTAGCGATGGCTGTCGGCGGCATGGAAGCAGATCTAGGAGGGTAGACGGTGGCGGCGGGGCGCGGTGGACGAGATGGTCGTAGGAGCGGCGCCGGCAAGCTGGACGACGGCGGGGATGAAGCGAGAGGACGGGATGCAAGGACCCCGGTCCGAAGCCGTGGATGAGAGAGGTCGATCTCTTGTAATGGACGGCGGCGTGGGGGTATCAGCTCCGGCATGGTGGAGGAGGACGACGGTGGATGGGGTGGCGGACGGAGGAGGTTGGGGTGGAGAGGGTGTTTTGGCGCCCACGGAGTACGAATGGGGAAATGGAGGTGGAGAGGAAGGGGGGAACCATGTCTTCAGGGCGCGCTTGTCTCAAATGCGAGGAAATTTACAAACTTAGCCCCTGTTTCAAATTTCCTACATCACAGCAATATTAGTCGGTTGGGGATAGGACGGTAATCTCGCATACACCGAATATTTGCCGACGAGAGTTTGTTTTTGGCGCACACCGTGTATGAATCGGGGAGGGAGTCGATTTCGGCCGAGGACACACTGTGTTTTGGCGCCCACCGTGTATGAATCCGGGTGAGAGGCGGTTATGTCGTGTTCGAGTGAAATTACAAACCTACCCCTATCGAAACCTATAGAAATCGAGCAGATAAGCTTTGCGTGGCAGGGATAGGCAGTAGTAATTTCCATCTCGCAGATTTTGGTTTCGGGCGGTTACTGCGACTTTCCCCGCTTCGTCCAAATTTTGCAGAGTGCACGTTTACCGTGCCAACTCAATTCGAATCTCGTTTGTATTCTATTTTTTTCGGGCGGGATCCATTGTCGATTGGAATAAAATTCTATATACATCATTTTTTATATATACTTTCAAAAGCACAACAAAGAATTCTGCTCCTTTATATGTATAATATGATTTACAAATACAATGATCTCAAAATCATAAGGTTGAATTCAAAAAATTAAACCAAATTATGTTCTACTAAAATGTATGGATCGGTAATATCTACATATTAAATAACATAGATGCGCGTGAATACATATGAGTATGCATGTTTGATAGATCAATTTTGGTTCGAGTATGGATTACATGTATCATCATCTCGAATTCAAATATTTGAATCCCTTTTATGTTCACTCCTTTCATGGCCATCTCTCTCGCATGCATGCTCCTTCATGTAGCTATCACTCTCTTTTCTCCAGCTCACCCGCACGCTCACTTCATGTTTCTCCTATCCTCGCAAACATGGTCTCTCGACATCTCCCTTGAGAAGTGTCACACTCTCCCTATCATTATACATTACACGGTTTTCATTATCTCTCATGTCTCTACCGTTCTCTCGTATCACTAGGTACCTAAGCTTTCTTTTTCACCGCCACAGACACAGTCTCCACTCGTCTTTCACTTTGTGTTTCTCTCTATGGGATTCTCTCACACACCCTATATGTCTCTAGATATGAATCATACCACTAAAATTACTCTCTCTCTCTCTCCTGTAGACACAACATTTGTTGCGGTCTCCTTTTCGTCTCCATCCCAGACTGACATTATTCATTTGTTTACCGATCAGACAAACTCCCCCCCTCTCTCTCTCTCACACACACACACAACTCCACTCCCCTTCCCGACTACCGTCTCTCTCACACACACAAAACTCTTGCTTTCGCACCCCCGACTCGTATTTCTCTCACAAACATTTATCGACTAGCCTCTAGATAGGTTTATACACCCGCACACTCGTGCTTCCACTATCGCATACATGTCTCTCTCCCGCTCCTTGTATCTATGTAGATTTGTCTTCCCTTCTTGTGACATGCCCTCTCGATCGTGCACACACACACTATCGCCTCATTTTAAGCTGATACCTCTCGCACACACACTCTTTGTGTCTTTGTCACACATGCACTCCATCCTCCTCCTCTCTCCCTCTATCTCTCACACACATGGGCTTTTTGCAACAACTAGCAAGATGCCCATGCGTTGCACGGAACATGAAGATGCATTTGTATGAGTAGTTTATCTTGTGGGAGAAAAGGATGAACAAAGGAAGGCCTTATTTGCAAGTGTGGAGAGGGGTGTGGGTATCTTTTTGCAAAATTGCCATAGTTTCCTTCCTATCCGTCAGATATAGATCGGACGGCCTATATTGCAGGATGGCAGGCACATGATCATCACCGACTATGCTTTTTATAAGAGTAGGGATAAAAACAGAGTTGGTGATGATGGTGGGCCTGCCATCCTGCAATATAGGCCGTCCGATTTATATCTGATGGATAGGAACGAAACTATGGCAATTTACCCGCGGGTGTGAGATTGCTGAGTCCTCGTGACTCATAGATACTTCCAAAATAGTTGCAGGTGTCGTTGATGCCAGTGCAGGTGATGCAACCGAGCTCAAGTGGGAGTTCGACGAGGACCTTGGTCGTTACTATGTTTCTTTTCATGTTGATCAGTAGTGGAGCCCAGTTGGGACGATCAGGGATCTAGTAGTTGGGTTATCTTCTTTACTTTTGGCTTTGACCGTAGTCGGTCTATGCGTGTACTCTGATTGATGTATGATTTATTTATGTATTGTGTGAAGTGGCGATTGTAAGCCAACTCTTTATCCCTTTCTTGTTCATTACATGGGATTGTGTGAAGATGGCCCTTCTTGCGACTAAACCACAATGCGGTTATGCCTCTAAGTCGTGCCTCGACACGTGGGAGATATAGCCGCATCGTGGGCGTTACAAGTTGGTAATCAGAGCCATCCCCGACTTAGGAGCCCCCTGCTTGATCGAATCGCTGACATTGTTGAGTCTAGAACAAAATGTTTTGAGTCTTAGGATTATATATATCGGAGAGTAGGATTCTTTTAACTCCTCAGTCCCTTCGTCGCTCTGGTGTGGACTCCTGACGTAGATGTTTTGACTCTCCTCTTCCTAAATTTCACTAAAACAAATTTAGGATCACGCGGGTATCTTAGAATCGTTCCGATGGTTTTGTGACGAGAACATTGTTCTTGGTGCCTCCTGACATTTAGGGGTTGTGGCAGTGTCCCGGGGAGTTGAGCTCCGAGATGTTGTCGTCACAATTTTATCGTTGCAGTTCTGGAATACCTGAGTTTTGCCGACATCGAAAATCTCTTTTATGCAGTTGTTGGTGAGATCACCTCGACGCCACCTAGTACTGGGGCGGGAGTTCGGGAGTATTGCCATATCTCGTATAACGGATGCTTTTCGAAGGTTGAGGTACACGATTTCCGAAGATTTCTTGGTTATGTGTTGACGGATGGATACAGCTGGATCTAGGGATTGTTAGTTTGGGTGATATATTTTGTCTCCCCTGTATCCCC
This sequence comes from Triticum aestivum, assembly GCF_018294505.1. NCBI lineage: Eukaryota > Viridiplantae > Streptophyta > Magnoliopsida > Poales > Poaceae > Triticum > Triticum aestivum. The sequence continues at coordinate 513,031,343 of NC_057802.1, read as the reverse complement.
AACACCTGATTGCATAACCAGAAAGTTTCAGGAGTTTATAAGTGGGAATTCAAGTAGCTCCTAGGATATCTTTCCGACAGATGCATGATATGAGATTGGGGTTCGACGTCTAGTGGTCCGCCTTTCCACGGTTGGTGTTACAGTGGTCTCGTAGTGTCTTAAAGAGTCCTTGGCTATGCCGACTCGGGGACGCTTCGTATGTCATGTGCACTGCCTTGTACATGATGGTGTTGTACGATCGAGCCCGTGTGGGCCCCACCACGAAAACTTCGGACGAAATCTCTATCATATGTTTGTTACGGCTTATTCTGCGAGCCAATCCTTTGTTTTGTTTTAATTTGTGGTATTCGAGTTGCTTCAATGCCAAGTGTTGATTCCATACTTTTCCTAAGCGGTGTTCCCCTATTTCTATGTGGATACTAAGCCTTCTTGATCATCGAGATTGTCATGCCAATTCTTTTCCAACCGACGTGCTTCTCTTCAAGTGGATCTGATCATTTCAACATTCGCGAGATCATTTCTCAGTTCTTTGCAACGGTGTTTGCTTCAACCGTCCCAAGTTGTCTTTGTTTTTCCCGCCCTCCCACCCTTTTTCTTGAAACACTCAGATTTCTTAATCAAGTATCCTTTTTATTGATGCGAAGTCTCTTCATTCTTTTCTTTCAATGTTCTTATCCGGTGATTTCCCATGAAGATACTAACGGAGCTTCAAGTCTATTATTCTTCGTTTTTTTCCTTCTCCGGTGGACTCAAGTCAAGCTTTCAGTGTTGATCGTATTCTTTTCCTCGTTTCAAATGCTTTCTCATGTCGGTGCATCTCTTAATCATCCACCTCTTGCTATTCATGTTATCTGGAGTGCTGAAGACATCTCAGAAGATTTGCATTTTCATTCCTAATTTGTTCAAGATATCTCGAGGTTGTTATCTCTTTTGAACCATTTAATTCTACCGGTGCAATCTCTCTTCTAAATCGTTCAACGGTGTATCTTTGAGTGGGCCTAACCCACAGGTCTTTTCCAGGTTCTTACCTGACTCTTCTAATTTTTCTGGAGTTATTCTCAAATTCATTTCAAAGTTTGTCGTAAGAATGAAGTATCATCAGTCATATTTCTTCTCCAAGATCGCTTTCAAATTCTTTTCATCGTTGGTTCAACCTTTCTAATTTTCATTACGGAGTGTCTCAACAATTCATGGTGGTGTTTCTCATCGTCATTCTCAACATTTGAAGACCGAAGAAGAGTTTCTCTCAAATCTTGCTCCATTCTCTTCAAGATTCATAGTTCTAGCTTATGCCATCCTCTCATAATTGTTTTTCGATTGTGAAAATTCTTTTCATACCCATCCGGAGCATTTCATGAGTTGTTTTCGTTTCTTCATCATCCAAAGGCCATCATCTCAGAATTATTCATTCAAGCTTTCAGCTCTCGTTCTCCAAATCATACTGGTGCATCATTCAAGTATTATCTAATCAGCTCGGGATCTCTGCGCTCACTTGTATCTAAATTCTCTCAAGTATCTTCGTTCATTTTCTAATTCTTTCGGTGTTTCGTCCTCTTTTCTTCAATTGTTTTCAATTCTCGCGGTGGTTCGTTCAAGATTTCTCTTCCTTTGTTATCATATCAATTTATTCGTTGTTTCAATCCTACCGGTGGTTCGATGAAGACCTTCACAAGTTTGCGCAATATCTATCTTAATCCTTTCTACGAGAATAAGTAGTATGCAAAATCCGTTGCTTGTCATCAATCTAAATTGGTGAAGGATACGCGTAATGTAATTCTTATTCTTGTTTCCTCCAAGTGGTTAATTCCTTCTTCCGGAGTTCGTTCATGATATCAAATTCTCGGTTCCAAGTTGTTCATCTTTTCTTGCCGGAGCTCCAAGTTATTTCAATTATATCATTTCAAAGCTTCATCTAATCATAGCAAGGATTCTCCCGGAGTTCTTTTCAACTTTCCCTTTCGTTTGATCATTCTTTTATTATCGGAGTTCTTCATGGAGGATCAACATGGTGGCTCATCAAGGATGCCTTTCATTCTTCAATTGTTCTTCAAGATTTCTCTCAAAGTTAAGATCCGCCAAGCTATACTCTAAAATAAACATGGTGCTCAACACATGTTTGTCTTGAGGAGTTCAAGCATTCTTCATCTCGCATTACGAAGTACAATTCTTTCTTCCTTATCTTTTGAGGTGGTGTTATGTCCTTATTGACAATTTCCATCCATGTTCCATGTTTCACATGTTGTCAAGAATGAGGTATTTTAAATCCTTTAATCTCTTTGTTGGAGTTATCTTGGTATAGATTTCACTTAAAGCCTTCTCGAAGGAATGTTGCTAATTGTGGTGCCTATCAACGATCCAAGTTTGCTCCTATCCTCTCGATGAAAGAAGTTTTCATCTCTTCGTTGATCTCAAGCAAGCAATTGTTTCCGTTAGGGGCGGGTTGTCACCTCATATTTTGAGATGTGTTCCATAAGCCCACAACAAGCTTGTTCTTTTCGTTGTTGGTTTTCCAACAACTCCGTTCTAACCTTCTTGGAAGGATGCTTCCCAAATTCAATTGTGGTAGAAGTTATCATTTCCTTCTCCGTTCTCTTATTTCGATGATCTGTCTTCTATTCGTTCGTCCCGGAGGCATTGTGATATCGCTCTCTTCGACCCATCTTCTTGTTTCGTCAAGATCATCTTCTTTCCTTGCTTATCCATTTAACCGGGGTGTTGTGATATCTTTCAAGTTCTCTTGATCTTATCAAGTTTTCCTTCTCTTTTCTACCGGAGTGCTGGCTGAATTCTTTTCGCTCTCATTCCTTCTCTATTTCGTTTAAACCGGAGTGGTTTCGAAGTAATTCTCGTTCATTGATTTTTCCATTCTTGTCTTTCAACCTACAAGGTTCTCGTGATGTTCCTTGTTCCTCGTTGATAACGGAGTGTTTTCAATCTCGCTCATCTCCCTTGTATTCTCTCTTTTCGTTCGTTCAATCTCTCAAGGTTCATGGTTTCACTCGTTTGTCAAAGAAGCAACTTTGTTTTACCTCTTCCTCTTCCGCTTCTCTCCGGTGCCATCCTACATCTCAGGACGAGATCCTCTTGTAGTGGTGGAGTGTTGTAACGCCCCGAGACCGACGCTCCAGAAGACTTCCAGATGCTCTGAGTTTCATCGTGTGATTTGTTTTGTTTGTTGCATCCCTTGCATTGCATCATGCAACCTTTTTAAAAAAAACTCAACTGAATAAATTGCATGGATCTTTGATCCATTTAAATCGAGGGAAATGCACATGGTGATTTCTCTTTACAACATATAAAAATCTCCCAATATTATTAGGGAGCTATATTAAAATATTCCATTAACTTTGGAATTAACCATAACACACTTGCAAAATAATTCCGTGCCTTTTCTGCTTCAAGTTTGGTCTCCAAACTCTGCCCTAAATTCTTTCTTCACTTTCCGGAGCTCCACCAAAAATCCGAACATTTTTGGACCTTCCCAACCCTCACTTCCTATTCAAATCATTTGAATTAAATTCAAATGCATTTGAATTTATATCTTTCAATCATGCCACTTCTATTTTTCCTGGATCAAGCGCATTTTTATGAGCCCGGGAAAATTAACCGCATGCGCAAATCCTTTCTCTAACCTCTCTTTCTTTTTCTTTTCTCTAATACCATTCTGCCAAAGAATTAAGGGAGAGAGAGAGAGAGAGACCCCTAGCGCACCCAGCCGGCCACTTGGGCCTCCTGTAGCTGCAGCCCCTTAGGCCCAGACGCGCCCCGCTGTAAACCCTAGCCTCTCCTGCTCGTTCCCCTTCTCCCATCGATCTCTCCCTCCTGCGCCGTCACACGCAACATACACATCGCCAGGGTGAGCCCTGCTCGATCCCCTCCTCCCTCGATGCGCCGTCGCAGAGGGAGAGAGAGCAGAGTCTCGCCTCGCCCGATCCCCTCTCCCCATCGTCCTCCTCCTGCGCCGCGACACGCAGAGAGGAGCAGAGCCCCGCGCCGCCCTCTGCCCGATGGTGTGCCCGCGAGTTCCCCTCCAGCCGGCCACCGGAGCCCGCTCGCTGCCGCCGGGCTTCGCCTCGCCGCGCTGCCCCAGGACGTCGCTCCCCTGCCGTCTCCGGCGCCGCAGCACCGGAGCTGCTCCTTCCCCGCGACCCCGAGCCCCAAGCGCCGCCTCGTCTCCTATGCTACGCCCGCACCTCGCCTGTGACTTCTCCGCGCCGTCGACCTCCATCGCGCCTCCCTGCTTCATCCGGCCGCCATGCTCCAGCGCCGCCTCGAGCTCATCATCCTCGACCTCCATGCCGTCCCGGAGTCCCTCGTCCGCTGCTGCTGTGTCTCTTCGCCATTTCGTGAGCACAAGAATCTCTGCCGCCAAGTTTGACTACGATCCATCAAGACCATTGTGTTGCATGTCAACATGAGTACGACCACGGACGGCTACCTCCAGAGGGATTTCGTCAAGTTCCGCTTCAACAAGTGTACCTCTACGTCTGGGATTCGCCAAGTACCGCACTGGACGTCAAGTACCTCTACGAACGACACTGGAAGTATACGAACGTGTACAACTACCATCCCGTGCATGTCACCAAGTACCACGACATCGACGACCCTCCAAGTTAGACTTCGGTTGCCATGTACACTACCGTCGCCCCGAAGGCGTTGTATCCGTCAAGTCCCTCTCCGAGACGTGAACCACTACTTCCGCTACCGTCGCGAGAACGTCTACTTCCTCTACATTGCACCGACGCGTTCCGTCCCGAATGCACGCTTCGAAGGTATAACCAACGAGACGATCACCCGTGGATCGAATGCGTTGTTGTATGAGATGCTCGCGTTTGCTCCGTGTCCCAGTTGTCGCTTGCGCGTTCCTTGTTTCCATGCCACCGACATGTGGGACACCCGGTTGCCGGGATCACCCCACCATCTTTTGCATGTTTCGCACATCCGCACACTTGCTCTTTTGCACCGGTATCTCAATGAGTTATCGGATCATCGGAATGTTGCCGTGGCACCATTTTCGTTGTCGTTGCCGTGGCACCCCTTTCGTTCCACCACGGTGACAAATGCTTCATAACATGCTCATGTCAACATTTCCATAAAATTGCTTAAAACTTGCATTGTCATCCGCATCATGATAACAACATTTAAATGTTAAAAATTGTGTTTGTATTAAATTGCTAAATGACATGAGGATTTTCCGAAATTGTTGTTTGTTGTTTCCGGCCTCATTTAAATTGCCTAGATAGGTAGTTTTGTTATGCTTCACCCCTTTCCATGTTTAATAACAGTTAATATTGTTGGGTACATATACGAGAGAGAACTAAATAATTGATGTGGTGTTTCGTCAATATGCAACTCATTGCATATTGAGCTCCACTTAATTTGTAGTATTGTTTGTTGCACTTTGCCATGCCATGCCTTTTTAAACCGGACATGCATCATACTTGATTGTGCATCATGCCATGTTTATGATTGTGTGTTTACTATGTTGTTTGTTTCTTTCCGGGTTGCTTCTCTCGTTACCTTCGGTTTCGTTCCGGAGTTGTGAGGATTCGTTCGACTACATCCGTTTGTCTTCTTCATGGACTCGTTCTTCTTCCTAGCGGGATCTCAGGCAAGATGACCATACCCTCGAAATCACTTCTATCTTTGCTTGCTAGTTGTTCGCTCTATCGCTATGTTGCGCTACCTACCACTTGCTATATCATGCCTCCCATACTGCCATGTCAAGCCTCTAACCCACCTTTCCTAGCAAACCGTTGATTGGCTATGTTTCCGCTTTTGCTCAGCCCCTCTTATAGCGTTGCTAGTTGCAGGTGAAGATGAAGATTGCTCCATGTTGGATTATGTTTATGTTGGGATATCACAATATATCTTATTTTAATTAATGCATCTATATACTTGGTAAAGGGTGGACGGCTCGGCCTTATGCCTGGTGTTTTGTTCCACTCTTGCCGCCCTAGTTTCCGTCATACCGGTGTTATGTTCCTTGATTTTGCGTCCCTTACGCGGTTGGGTGATTTATGGGACCCCCTTGACAGTTCGCTTTGAATAAAACTCCTCCAGCAAGGCCCAACCTTGGTTTTACATTTGCCTCACCTAGCCTTT
>NC_057802.1:513002862-513025027 GCF_018294505.1 Triticum aestivum | reverse complement strand
CCCCCCCCCCCGGGCCAGTGCTCCTCGGAGTGTTGGTCCAAACTAGAGCCACTTGCAGCGCCACCTCGGGGAAACTTGAGGGCTAGTTTTAGTTGTACGTAGTGTTCATCCGGTGTGTCCTAAGAACGAGGTACGTGCGACTCCTATCGGGATTGTCGACACATCGGGCGGCTTTGCTGGTCTTGTTTTACCATTGTCGAAATGTCTTGTAAACCGGGATTCCGAGACTGATCGGGTCTTCCCGGGAGAAGGAATATCCTTTGTTGACCATGAGAGCTTATAATGGGCTAAGTTGGGACACCCCTGCAGGGTATTATCTTTCGAAAGCCGTGCCCGCGGTTATGTGGCAGATGGGAATTTGTTAATATCTGGTTGTAGAGAACTTGACACTTGACCGTAATTAAAACACATCAACCGCGTGTGTAGCCGTGATGGTCTCTTCTCGGCGGAGTCCGGGAAGTGAACACGGTTTCTGGGTTATGTTTGACGTAAGTAGGAGTTCAGGATCACTTCTTGATCATTGCTAGTTTCACGACCATTCCTTTGCTTCTCTTCTCTCTCTTGTTTGCGTATGTTAGCCACCATACATGCTAGTGCTTGCTACAGCTCCACCCCACTACCTTCTCCTACCCATAAGCTTAAATAGTCTTGATCTCGCGAGTGTGAGATTGCTGAGTCCTCGTGACTCACAGATACTTCCAAAACAGTTGCGGGTGTCGTTGATGCCAGTGCAGGTGACGCAACCGAGCTCAAGTGGGAGTTCGACGAGGACCTTGGTCGTTACTATGTTTCTTTTCATGTTGATCAGTAGTGGAGCCCAGTTGGGACGATCAGGGATCTAGCAGTTGGGTTATCTTGTTTTCTTTAGGCTTTGACCGTAGTCGGTCTATGCGTGTACTCTGATTGATGTATGATTTATTTATGTATTGTGTGAAGTGGCGATTGTAAGCCAACTCTTTATCCCTTTCTTGTTCATTACATGGGATTGTGTGAAGATGACCCTTCTTGCGACTAAACCACAATGCGGTTATGCCTCTAAGTCGTGCCTCGACATGTGGGAGATATACCCGCATCGTGGGCGTTACATGTGGGTCGTGCATGCTTTCAATGACTTGAGACTGCCAAACATGACATGCAGTGGTTAGTGCATTGCATGCAATGCTATTAATTAGCAAAAAGACATTAAGTTTTCTCGTTTTCCTCTCCGCCTTGGTCGCGGTGCACAACGTAAGATGACTTACACACCTAGACGGGGGGAGTAACCCAAATAAGCACCTCTTGGGTGGGTTGGATTTTTTTAGGTTAGTTGAGTTCAAACTAACCCAAACTAACTCTAACACATGGATCCAAACAGGGCCAAGGTTAGCTATTAGAGTACTACTACCTCCCTTCTAGTTTAAAGAGCTCGATTCAAAAATTTCACCTACTCTTAGCAAGATAGAGGCGGTGGAATAGTTTTTGTAGTTCTTCACAAAAAATGTGTTTGCCAATGCATGCATGAACACTAGTTACTCTAACCCCCCCCCCCTCTTCTTTAATTCTTTGCTACATCAGCATGTTTGCTATTCCCTTGTGCATGATACCAGCTAAGATACCACCATTATGGCCAGCCTTAATCATCGCATGCAATAATTTAGTGCACCTTGAAATATGAACATGTGTGGGGCGTGTATGTTTTTAATGACTTGAGACTATACCTAGCCCGGCATGCAAGATGAGACTTATTATGCACCGTTCCCCATACCTACAGGAAGCCCGTTCGTCTCCAAATCTTTTCCTCTCCATGTGTGGAAACAATATGCCTGCCAGACTCTCCTTCTCCCTCCGGCGGTCCCACCACTCCACCCCGTGTGGAAAAAATCTGCATGCATGACTCTCCTTCCCCCGCGCTCGTCCAATCCGTTGTGACCAACAATATTTCCACCCCTTCCCTCCCCCGTAATTTACTCCAACAAATATGCCCACGTAGCTGTTACTTAACTGCAGGTGCATTGGGTCACTGACATATGGGCCCAACAGGGGTATGGCCCACATGTCAGTGACGCAACTGGACCTGCAGTTAAGTCAGTGCAGCTCAGTCCATATCTTACGTAGGTATGCCATTGCTCGCTATAAATACTGCGCCTCCCACGACATCGCTATATCCTCCCCCTCACGTTCACATTCATTGTTATCTCCTCCCCCTCCCTCTCACGTCGACCACCATGGCATCGCCCCTCCCAAGCCCTAGGCGCCCCTCGCTGCACCGCGCGGACGGTCACGCGTCGCCGTTTCGTTCCTCGCCGCCACTAGTCGAGGAGGATGCGTCGGTGTTCCGCTCCTCGCCGCCACTAGTCGAGAAGGACGCATTGGCGTTCCGCTCCTCGCCGCGACGCGTCGAGGTGGACGCGTCGGCGTTCCCAATCTCGCCAGCACGTGCGTCGGAGGACGCGTCGGCTCCCCGCTACAAGGAGAACGCCGCGCCGCCCGCCGAGCCCCCCCAGCCTTGAGGAGCTTTGGAAAGAAATGGATGTCGCCTTGTGGGAGGCTTTGCCTCCAGCAGAGCGCGCCAAAATAGAGGCGGAGAAGAAGGCCAAGGAAGAGAAGCGCACCATGGAACAAGCTGCCTGGGAGGCCTATGTCGCGTCCGAGAGAGTCAGACAATTGGCTCTTTGGTAGAAGGCTCGTGCGAGGGCCGTGAGGGTGGCGGAGGACGCCCGTGCCGACGCCCTGAGTGCAGTTGGGCCCAAGCGCCTCATCTACGCTTGACGGTACGTGGACCGGGTGCACGCTTCCAGTGAGGAGGAGTACCTGTTGGTGCCGGATCACCACACCAGTGAGATCGCGCTCGCCCGCCGGCAAGCCATCAATCAGCACCTTGCGAGTTGCGAGGCTGAGGAAGAGGTGTTGTGTCGGCGCGCTGGGAAACAGCCGCACACCAGGGCACTCGTGGCATGCTGCAAGCGCTCCTGTGAGCGCCGTGGCTTTTAGTAGGAGTATAATTTTTGTTTCGTAAGGCGATCTCATTAGTTTTGCGATGCAAATGACAAATCCCGAACGTTCAGGAATTATTAGCGTCCTTAATTAAGTATGTAAAAGGGAAATTTTGGAAACCTTGTGTATTCGTACGCATTTTGCAAGTATGTGCATATAGCACAAACTTTACTATATACTATCGCACTAGACGTCTCTCTCTATATATGCTTGCAGACTGTGCCACTCCCTCCGTCCAGGTCAATAAGTCATCTTTGGTTGTGCACCGTGACCAAGAAGGAGGGAAGACTTATACACCTAGACGGAGGGAGTACTACTATTACTTATGTACGTGCAAATGCACGTTTTAACATTACGATGCAGTTTTTGTAAAAGTAGAAAAACAGCACTAGTCAAGCTTGTGAAACGATTCAATGAAAAACAAATGCAAAAATGCTCGTTTGATTGTTTACTTTTAGCTTCCTTCTCTGTGGTTATTTCTCTGTCGTACTTTGTACGGAGTATCTCACTGGTCGGAAAGGCATGCAAATTCCCAAACCGCTTCCTACACCCTGTATCGAAATTTTTTTCCTAACAAGTTGTGCCGTGCAATTGGAATTCCAAATTGAGTACTACTACTAGTAGGAGTACCAGGGGCCAGTTCTTTTACGCTTCTAGATTAGTAATCCCATAACTACTACCTCCGTCCTGGTTTATTGGTCCCCATTGTAATCTGTGTCAAATTTTGATCATAAATTTAACTAATGAAATGTTAGTGCATGTCACATGCACTAACATTTTATCAGTTAAATCTTTGGTCAAAATTTAGCACAAATTACAATGGTGAGGAATAACCCAGGACGGAGGTACTACTAGTAGTAGTTTAGAAGCCCAAATAAATGAGTGAGGCGCCTTAATGTTACTCTCCACTATGACTAGTCTTATGGGAAAAGCTGGGGAAGCCGCCAAAAGAACTGGCCCTAGGAGTAGTAGCTAGGGATACTAGGAGTAGTAGCTAGGGATCGAGTGTGCGAGATGAACCGGAGAAAGTAAATGAAGAGAGATGAGATGTAAAAAAGACGCAGGGGTGTGACGGTTGCTTGTCCGTTTATTTTACCAGGCCACATATTACTGGGAGTGGTTGGGTTTTGTGATATGACGGCTTTACTACCGCGCCACGAGTGGGGTGAGACTCCCGTGCAGCGCCGCCCTCTACACTAGTACAACTACATCGGTCGTGGTTTATCCCCCATTGAATTTGACTGAAGATTTAACTGACAAAATGTTAGTGCATGTCAACAAAAACAATATCGCTGGATTCGTATTTGAACATAGTTTTCAATGATATACTTTTAGGTGACATGCATCATCATTTATCATACTATATATAATGTTAGTTCAATTTTTGGTCATACTAATCTATAGTAAGGTGCCCGTGCGTTGCACGGAAGAATGAAATGCATTGATCGGGGAGTTGTTTATTTTGACAAAGGATGTGGGGGTCATCTCATGTGTAACGGGTATCGATAGGTTTGTTCGGATATTATTTCATCTCTAGAGCTCACAAACATCCGGGTGAAATAGATAAAAAGTATCTTTTGCAAACAAAAGCGTTCAACTATTCAACCTGCATCCAAAACTTGTGAAGAAATAACTCTTATTGTGCTTTGCAGGAAATGATCTTCAAGAATTAGTTTTTGAGTATCCATTGTTATACATGTTGGCTACAGATGACATGGCACTTTCTTATAGTCAACAGTTGGCTATACTTTTGAAGTATTAACCATGCCCTTATACACCTAGACGGAGGGATTAAATCAGGATGACTTGGAAGGGGGCAGAGGATATGTATGAAATGGTTCATCATAAGTCTTTCACCAGTACTGTAGTAAAAATTCATACATGGAAGATTCTAGACTAAACCATAAATGGATACACTTTTATTCATGCGCGATACTCCAATAGAGCAAGATCATGCATGGAAGTCTCCACATGCTTAGACAGTGGATTACATTGAGCGAAGACTAATGATCAACATTTAACTTGATAATGCAGATGTCCAGGTGAACCTCCTTGGAGTCCCCGTGCACATTGTTGGGGGTAAAATAATACCATGCGTCTTCCATGTCCACATCGGCGGGAAGGTCCTGTTGGGAATCGTAGCATAATTTTAAAATTTTCCTACGTTCACCAAGATGCATCTATGGAGTGTACTAGCAACGAAGGGAAGGGAGTGCATCCACATACCCTTGTAGATCGCAAGCGGAAGCGTTCCAATGAACGTGGATGACGGAGTCGTACTCGCCGTGATCCAAATCACCGATGACCGAGTGCCGAACGGACGGCACCTCCGCGTTCAACACATGTACGGTGCAGCGACGTCTCCTCCTTCTTGATCCAGCAAGGGGGAAGGAGAGGTTGATGGAGATCCAGCAGCACGACGGCGTGGTGGTGGATGTAGCGGGTCTCCGCAGGGCTACGCCGAGCTTCTACGAGAGAGAGAGGTGTTGCAGGGGAGGAGGGAGGCGCCCAAGGCTGTTGTGTGCTGCCCTCCCTCCCCCCCTTTATATAGGCCCCCTGGGGGGGCGCCAGCCCCTGGAGATCAGATCCAAGGGGGGGCGGCGGCCAAGTGGGGGGGAAGGGGTGCCTTGCCCCCCAAGGCAAGGGGGAACTCCCCCCCCCCTAGGGTTCCCAACCCTAGGCGCATGGGGGGAGGCCCAAGGGGGGGCGCCCCAGCCCACTAGGGGCTGGTTCCCTTCCACTTTCAGCCCACGGGGCCCTCCGGGACAGGTGGCCCCACCCGGTGGACCCCCGGGACCCTTCCGGTGGTCCCGGTACAATACCGATAACCCCCGAAACTTTCCCGGTGGCCGAAACTGGACTTCCTATATATAATTCTTCACCTCCGGACCATTCCAGAACCTCTCGTGACGTCCGGGATCTCATCCGGGACTCCGAACAACTTTCGGGTTTCCGCATACATATATCTCTACAACCCTAGCGTCACCGGACCTTAAGTGTGTAGACCCTACGGGTTCGGGAGGCATGCAGACATGACCGAGACGCCTCTCCGGTCAATAACCAACAGCGGGATCTGGATACCCATGTTGGCTCCCACATGTTCCACGATGATCTCATCGGATGAACCACGGTGTCGAGGATTCAATCAATCCCGTATACAATTCCCTTTGTCAATCGGTATGTTACTTGCCCGAGATTCGATCGTCGGTATCCCAATACCTTGTTCAATCTCGTTACCGGCAAGTCTCTTTACTCGTACCACAATGCATGATCCCGTGACTAACGCCTTAGTCACATTGAGCTCATTATGATGATGCATTACCGAGTGGGCCCAGAGATACCTCTCCGTCACACGGAGTGACAAATCCCAGTCTCGATCCGTGCCAACCCAACAGACACTTTCGGAGATACCCGTAATGCACCTTTATAGTCACCCAGTTACGTTGTGACGTTTAGCACACCCAAAGCACTCCTACGGTATCCGGGAGTTGCACGATCTCATGGTCTAAGGAAAAGATACTTGACATTGGAAAAGCTCTAGCAAACGAAACTACACGATCTTTTATGCTATGCTTAAGTTGGGTCTTGTCCATCACATCATTCTCCTAATGATGTGATCCCGTTATCAATGACATCCAATGTCCATAGTCAGGAAACCATGACTATCTGTTGATCAACGAGCTAGTCAACTAGAGGCTTACTAGGGACAGGTTGTGGTCTATGTATTCATACATGTATTACGATTTCCGGACAATACAATTATAGCACGAATAATAGACTATTATCATGAACACAGAAATATAATAATAACCATTTATTATTGCCTCTAGGGCATATTTCCAACAGTCTCCCACTTGCACTAGAGTCAATAATCTAGTTACATTGTGATGAATCGAACACCCATTGCGTCCTGGTGTTGATCATGTTTTGCCCTAGGGAGAGGTTTAGTCAACGGATCTGCTACATTCAGGTCCGTATGTACTTTACAAATATCTATGTCTCCATTTTGAACACTTTCACGAATGGAGTTGAAGCGACGCTTGATATGCCTGGTCTTCCTGTGAAACCTGGGCTCCTTCGCAAGGGCAATAGCTCCAGTGTTGTCACAGAAGAGAGTCATCGGGCCCGACGCATTGGGAATCACCCCTAGGTCGGTAATGAACTCCTTCATCCAGACTGCTTCCTGTGCTGCCTCCGAGGCTGCCATGTATTCCGCTTCACATGTAGATCCCGCCACGACGCTCTGCTTGCAACTGCACTAGCTTACTGCTCCTCTATTCAAAATATACACGTATCCAGTCTGTGACTTCGAGTCATCCAGATCTGTGTCGAAGCTAGCGTCGACGTAACCCTTTACGACGAGCTCTTCGTCACCTCCATAAACGAGAAACATATCCTTAGTCCTTTTCAGGTACTTCAGGATATTCTTGACCGCTGTCCAGTGTTCCTTGCCGGGATTACTTTGGTACCTTCCTACCAAACTTACGGCAAGGTTTACATCAGGTCTGGTACACAGCATGGCATACATAATAGACCCTATGGCCGAGGCATAGGGGATGACACTCATCTCTTCTATATATTCTGCCGTGGTCGGGCATTGAGCCGTGCTCAATTGCACACCTTGCAATACAGGCAAGAACCCCTTCTTGGACTGATCCATACTGAACTTCTTCAATATCTTGTCAAGGTATGTACTCTGTGAAAGACCAATGAGGCGTCTTGATCTATCTCTATAGATCTTGATGCCTAATATATAAGCAGCTTCTCCAAGGTCCTTCATTGAAAAACACTTATTCAAATAGGCCTTTATACTTTCCAAGAATTCTATATCATTTCCCATCAATAGTATGTCATCCACATATAATATGAGAAATGCTACAGAGCTCCCACTCACTTTCTTGTAAACACAGGCTTCTCCATAAGTCTGTGTAAACCCAAACGCTTTGATCATCTCATCAAAGCGAATGTTCCAACTCCGAGATGCTTGCACCAGCCCATAGATTGAGCACTGGAGCTTGCATACTTTGTTAGCATTCTTAGGATCGACAAAACCTTCTGGTTGTATCATATACAACTCTTCCTTAAGGAAGCCGTTAAGGAATGACGTTTTGACGTCCATCTGCCATATCTCATAATCATAGTATGTGGCAATTGCTAACATGATTCGGACGGACTTCAGCTTCGCTACGGGTGAGAAAGTCTCATCGTAGTCAACCCCTTGAACTTGTCGATAACCCTTAGCGACAAGTCCAGCTTTGTAGATGGTCACATTACCATCCGCGTCCGTCTTCTTCTTAAAGATCCATTTGTTTTCTATGGCTCGCCGCTCATCGGGCAAGTCAGTCAAAGTCCATACTTTGTTTTCATACATGGATTCTATCTCGGATTTCATGGCTTCTAGCCATTTGTCGGAATCCGGGCCCGCCATCGCTTCTTCATAGTTCGAAGGTTCACCGTTGTCTAACAACATGATTTCCAGGACAGGGTTGCCGTACCACTCTGGTGCGGAACGTGTCCTTGTGGACCTACGAATTTCAGTAACTTGATCTGAAGTTTCATGATCATCATCATTAACTTCCTCCCCAGTCGGTGTAGGCACCACAGGAACATTTTCCCGCGCTGCGCTACTTTCCGGTTCGGAAGGGGTGACTATCACCTCATCAAGTTCCACTTTCCTCCCACTCAATTCTTTCGAGAGAAACTCCTTCTCTAGAAAGGACCCGTTCTTGGCAACGAAGATCTTGCCTTCGGATCTGAGGTAGAAGGTATACCCAATAGTTTCCTTAGGGTATCCTATGAAGACGCATTTTTCCGATTTGGGTTCGAGCTTTTCAGGTTGAAGTTTCTTGACATAAGCATCGCATCCCCAAACTTTTAGAAACGACAGTTTAGGTTTCTTCCCAAACCATAATTCATACGGTGTCGTCTCAACGGATTTCGACGGAGCCCTATTTAAAGTGAATGCGGCAGTCTCTAAAGCATAACCCCAAAATGAGAGCGGTAAGTCGGTAAGAGACATCATAGATCGCACCATATCCAATAGAGTGCGATTACGACGTTCGGACACACCATTTCTCTGAGGTGTTCCAGGCGGCGTGAGTTGTGAAACTATTCCACATTTCCTTAAGTGTGTACCAAATTCGTGACTTAAATATTCTCCACCACGATCTGATCGTAAGAATTTTATTTTCCTGTCACGTTGATTCTCAACCTCACTCTGAAATTCCTTGAACTTTTCAAAGGTTTCAGACTTGTGTTTCATTAGGTAGACATACCCATATCTACTTAAATCATCAGTGAGAGTGAGAACATAACGATATCCTCCGCGAGCCTCAACACTCATTGGACCGCACACATCGGTATGTATGATTTCCAATAAGTTGGTTGCTCGCTCCATTGTTCCAGAGAACGAAGTCTTGGTCATCTTACCCATGAGGCATGGTTCGCACGTGTCAAATGATTCGTAATCAAGAGACTCCAAAAGTCCATCTGCATGGAGCTTCTTCATGCGCTTGACACCAATGTGACCAAGGCGGCAGTGCCACAAGTATGTGGGACTATCGTTATCAACTTTACATCTTTTGGTATTCACACTATGAACATGTGTAACATCACGTTCGAGATTCATCAAAAATAAACCATTGACCAGCGGGGCATGACCATAAAACATATCTCTCAAATAAATAGAACAACCATTATTCTCGGATTTAAATGAGTAGCCATCTCGAATTAAACGAGATCCAGATACAATGTTCATGCTCAAAGCTGGCACTAAATAACAATTATTGAGGTTTAAAACTAATCCCGTAGGGAGATGCAGAGGTAGCGTGCTGACGGCGATCACATCGACCTTGGAACCATTCCCGACGCGCATGGTCACCTCGTCCTTCGCCAGTCTCCGTTTATTCCGTAGTTCCTGTTTTGAGTAACAAATATGAGCAACCGCACCGGTATCAAATACCCAGGAGCTACTACGAGTACTGGTAAGGTACACATCAATTACTAGTATATCACATATACCTTGGGTGTTGCCGGCCTTCTTCTTGTCCGCTAAGTATTTGGGGCAGTTCCGCTTCCAGTGACCACTTCCCTTGCAATAAAAGCACTCAGTCTCGGGCTTGGGTCCATTCTTTGACTTCTTCCCGGTAACTGGTTTACCGGGCGCGGCAACTCCCTTGCCGTCCTTCTTGAAGTTTTTCTTACCCTTGCCCTTCTTGAACTTAGTGGTTTTATTCACCATCAACACTTGATGTTCTTTTCTGATCTCTACCTCAGCTGATTTCAGCATTGAATATACCTCGGGAATGGTCTTTTCCATCCCCTGCATATTGTAGTTCATCACAAAGCTCTTGTAGCTTGGTGGAAGCGACTGGAGGATTCTGTCAATGACCGCGTCATCCGGGAGATTAACTCCCAGCTGAGACAAGCGGTTGTGCAACCCAGACATTCTGAGTATGTGCTCACTAACAGAACTGTTCTCCTCCATTTTACAGCTGAAGAACTTGTCGGAGACATCATATCTCTCGACCCGGGCATTAGCTTGAAAAACCAGTTTCAGCTCCTCGAACATCTCATATGCTCCATGTTTCTCAAAACGCTTTTGGAGACCCGGTTCTAAGCTGTAAAGCATGCCGCACTGAATGAGGGAGTAATCATCAGCACGCTGCTGCCAAGCGTTCATAACGTCTTGGTTCTCAGGGATTGGTGCTTCACCTAGCGGTGCTTCTAAGACATAATCTTTCTTGGCTGCTATGAGGATGATCCTCAGGTTCCGGACCCAGTCCGTATAGTTGCTGCCATCATCTTTCAGCTTGGTTTTCTCTAGGAACGCGTTGAAATTGAGGACAACGTGGGCCATTTGATCTACAATACATAGTGTAAAGATTTAGACTAAGTTCATGATAATTAAGTTCATATAATCAAACTAATATGAACTCCCACTCAGATAGACATCCCTCTAGTCATCTAAGTGAAACATGATCCGAATTCGACTAGGCCGTGTCCGATCATCACGTGAGACGGACTAGTCAAGATCGGTGAACATCTCCATGTTGATCGTATCTTCTATACGACTCATGCTCGACCTTTCGGTCCTCCGTGTTCCGAGGCCATGTCTGTACATGCTAGGCTCGTCAAGTGAACCTAAGTGTATTGCGTGTGTTCCGAGGCCATGTCTGTACATGCTAGGCTCGTCAACACCCGTTGTATTCGAACGTTACAATCTATCACACCCGATCATCACGTGGTGCTTCGAAACAACGAACCTTCGCAACGGTGCACAGTTAGGGTGAACACTTTCTTGAAATTATTATAAGGGATCATCCTACTTGCTACCGTCGTTCTAAGCAAATAAGATGCAAAAACATGATAAACATCACATGCAATCAAATAGTGACATGATATGGCCAATATCATCATGCTCCTTTGATCTCCATCTTCGGGGCACCATGATCATCTTTGTCACCGGCATGACACCATGATCTCCATCATTCTGTCTTCATGAAGTCGTCACGCCAACGATTACTTCTACTTCTATGGCTAACGCGTTTAGCAATAAAGTAAAGTAATTTACATGGCGTTTATTTAATGACACGCAGGTCATACAAAATAATAAAGACAACTCCTATGGCTCCTGCCGGTTGTCATACTCATCGACATGAAAGTCGTGATTCCTATTACAAAAATATGATCAATCTCATACATCACATATATCATTCATCACATCTTCTGGCCATATCACATCACATAGCACTTGCTGCAAAAACAAGTTAGACGTCCTCTAATTGTTGTTGCAAGTTTTTACGTGGTTTGTAGGTTTCTAGCAAGAACGTTTTCTTACCTACGTATGACCACAACGTGATTTGCCAATTTCTATTTACCCTTCATAAGGACCCTTTTCATCGAATCCGTTCCGACTAAAGTAGGAGAGACAGACACCCGCTAGCCACCTTATGCAACTTGTGCATGTCAGTCGGTGGAACCAGTCTCACGTAAGCGTACGTGTAAGGTCGGTCCGGGCCGCTTCATCCTACAATGCCGCCGAAACAAGAAACGACTAGTAGCGGCAAGAAGAATTGGCAAACTCAACGCCCACAACTGCTTTGTGTTCTACTCGTGCATAGTAACTACGCATAGGCCTGGCTCATGATGCCACTGTTGGGAATCGTAGCATAATTTTAAAATTTTCCTACGTTCACCAAGATGCATCTATGGAGTGTACTAGCAACGAAGGGAAGGGAGTGCATCTACATACCCTTGTAGATCGCGAGCGGAAGCGTTCCAATGAACGTGGATGACGGAGTCGTACTCGCCGTGATCCAAATCACCGATGACCGAGTGCCGAACGGACGGCACCTTCGCGTTCAACACACGTACGGTGCAGCGACGTCTCCTCCTTCTTGATCCAGCAAGGGGGAAGGAGAGGTTGATGGAGATCCAGCAGCACGACGGCGTGGTGGTGGATGTAGCGGGTCTCCGCAGGGCTACGCCGAGCTTCTACGAGAGAGAGAGAGGTGTTGCAGGGGAGGAGGGAGGCGCCCAAGGCTGTTGTGTGCTGCCCTCCCTCCCCCCCCCCTTTATATAGGCCCCCTGGGGGGGAGCCGGCCCCTGGAGATCAGATCCAAGGGGGGGCGGCGGCCAAGTCGGGGGAAGGGGTGCCTTGCCCCCCAAGGCAAGGGGGAACTCCCCCCTAGGGTTCCCAACCCTAGGCGCATGGGGGGAGGCCCAAGGGGGGGCGCCCCAGCCCACTAGGGACTGGTTCCCTTCCACTTTCAGCCCACGGGGCCCTCCGGGACAGGTGGCCCCACCCGGTGGACCCCCGGGACCCTTCCGGTGGTCCCGGTACAATACCGATAACCCCAGAAACTTTCCCGGTGGCCGAAACTGGACTTCCTATATATAATTCTTCACCTCCGGACCATTCCGGAACCTCTCGTGACGTCCGGGATCTCATCCGGGACTCCGAACAACTTTCGGGTTTCCGCATACATATATCTCTACAACCCTAGCGTCACCGGACCTTAAGTGTGTAGACCCTACGGGTTCGGGAGGCATGCAGACATGACCGAGACGCCTCTCCGGTCAATAACCAACAGCGGGATCTGGATACCCATGTTGGCTCCCACATGTTCCACGATGATCTCATCGGATGAACCACGGTGTCGAGGATTCAATCAATCCCGTATACAATTCCCTTTGTCAATCGGTATGTTACTTGCCCGAGATTCGATCGTCGGTATCCCAATACCTTGTTCAATCTCGTTACCGGCAAGTCTCTTTACTCGTACCGCAATGCATGATCCCGTGACCAACGCCTTAGTCACATTGAGCTCATTATGATGATGCATTACCGAGTGGGCCCAGAGATACCTCTCCGTCACACGGAGTGACAAATCCCAGTCTCGATCCGTGCCAACCCAACAGACACTTTCGGAGATACCCGTAGTGCACCTTTATAGTCACCCAGTTACGTTGTGACGTTTGGCACACCCAAAGCACTCCTACGATATCCGGGAGTTGCACGATCTCATGGTCTAAGGAAAAGATACTTGACATTGGAAAAGCTCTAGCAAACGAAACTACACGATCTTTTATGCTATGCTTAGGATTGGGTCTTGTCCATCACATCATTCTCCTAATGATGTGATCCCGTTATCAATGACATCCAATGTCCATAGTCAGGAAACCATGACTATCTGTTGATCAACGAGCTAGTCAACTAGAGGCTTACTAGGGACAGGTTGTGGTCTATGTATTCACACATGTATTACGATTTCCGGACAATACAATTATAGCATGAACAATAGACAATTACCATGAACAAAGAAATATAATAATAACCATTTATTATTGCCTCTAGGGCATATTTCCAACAGGTCCCAGCTCGGCAGAGTCCAAGTCAGCTTGACGGAGCCAGTGTCGCCGCCCACGTACCTCCGAGGGGTAGTAATAGTGAGCACGCATGCGTACATCGGCCTCGTGTCAGTGTCAGCGTCAGCGGCGTCGCCCCTGACGCACACTACAGAGATGTGGCGGCGGCCTCCGCGGGCCTCGCCGGTGGCCACGATCAAGAGGAAGACGATGACGTCCTCCTCCGAGACTAGCAGGCGGCGCTGATCCTCCAGCGACTCCGGCACGGTGAATAGGTAGCACGTCTCGTACTTGATGTTCTTCGCCAAGGGCCAGTAGTGGTCGCCGCACGCCTGCGTCAGGTGATGCACGATGTCTGCCGGCGAGCCCCAAAACGGCACCGGGCACTCATAACAGTAGACGAAGGGCTCCTTGGAGGCATCGACCAGGCCGTCCATGAAACGGGAGTGGCCGTAGGGGACATTCCCCAAGTTGAATATATGAGCAAGTTACTACGAGATTTACTACAAAATAAATCATGACGGCTATAACAGAGATTAAACTAATCATGCGGACTAGCATAGTAGATGAACAGATCGAATCTAGGACACAGACTAGAAACATGAATTCAACCACGATTTCGAACAGGAAGGACAGAAACACATATGGTGCAACGGGAGCAGCACCATTGGCGTTGAGGTTGTCGCCCATGTTGTTGAGGAAGAGGTTGCCGAGGTCAGGGAAGAAGTCGTCGTCGGTGAAGTCGTCGCTGCTAGCAGTCACGAGAGTGCGCTCCCCAAATTTCAACAGCGCCCGCCGAATGGAGCGCAGGAGGGAGTGGCTGTAGGGGACGTTGCGGCCGCCGAATGGAGCGCAGGAGTAGCCCACGAAGCAGTAGATGGTGCTCCTCCCTAGTCTGTATTCTTATCTCTATCTCTACTACTCTTCTTTGTTTGTTATAATATACTAGTTGTAGTTGTCAAATCGAATAGTACTGCACCGTCCACTGCACGCCCGGCTAAACACGCCTCCTCGCCTCCATCAAACCCCTCCGTTAAACCCGCATGCAAATCGAGAAACCTACTCCGGCCCACGGGAGGAAATTTTCCGGTTGCCGTTGGAGAATAATAGAGTCCATCCAATCCATTTGAGTTAATTGCGTGTATGATTCTCCCTCTATAAAAAGTTAATTGCATCCTTAATCTTGTATTCTTGGTACTCTGTGGGTTCCACTGTCAGTACAGTGTACATGACTTGCAGGCTGGCTACAGATTTGTACAGAAAGTTAAAAAGAAACAAATCCATGACTTGCAGGATTGGAGTTAGCACCGATGGCGGTTCATAGTCGTTCCACGCTCGGGCATTGAAGTTTGTAACTATTTTAGATTAGAACATACTACTCCTCCGGTGCTAGTAGCTAGTAGAGCAGAGTCCTACGCCACTACTACTCTACTCAAGCAAGTTAGGGCGTAGTAGCAGGTGCTGTAGGGAGTACCAGTACTGTGATCACTCAAGCAAGTTGTCTGACTTTGATACGACCCTACGCTGTTGGTATGTGTCTGGTATGTCAAGCGGCATGCTGTAGTCATCATCACCTGTCCACTTCCCGCAGCACATATTCGCTTCTCCATCTTTGTCCACTCTTCCATCCCCGCTAAGGCGCCTCCCCCCTCGTCCAATCTTCCATCCCCGCTAAGGCGCCTCCCCCCTCGTCTGAAACCCAAGCACTAACAATGGCAGAACCGAGCAGCGTTCGCCGAAAGAGTGGCTGGAATTCGCTCCCCACAGAGGTAATCAAGCTCATTGTTTCGCGTGTGGACAATCTTAGTACCATGCCGCTCGCCGCGTGCTCGTCGGGGCTGTAGCGTTTACTCAAAGCCCTCAGGGAGGAGCTTTTTAAGCCAGCTCCTTGCTTGCTGATGCCGCTTGATCTTTAGAAACGGCGTGTCATGCAGCATAACGATCGTAGGGTGGCGAGCATCAACCCCCTTAACTGCGATCCGATCCCCGTCACCCTCAACTACATTAACAGTATGTACTGGGTCGGCATGAACACGTCTTGGATGCTGCTCGTCGACGGTCACGGTAGCTGGATGCTCGTGGAGGTCTACACCCCGTGATCGATCCCCCTTCCTTCGATTAACACTGCACTGCTTTGGCACCGCGGCCCAGAATACTCGGAATCTTACAGTAGACAACATGATACCAAGTTTGATTTGCTCAAGGTTGTAATCTACCAAGTGCCCACAAGGTCTACGAATTATAAAGACTTCAGGCTAATTGCGTTCTTCAACCGCGGTCTTGCCTATCTGACAGGTCACTGCGGTAAGTGGATAAATCTGCACGTCCATCGCAGGATCATACATCCTCCATGGTTCTCTGATGCCATTGAACACAAGGGCTTCATTTACGCTGTCGACTCCTTCTATGGCTGGACGTATTGCTGTCCTACTCCAGTCATTGCTACAAACGGCTGTTACAGCAGTATGTTACTTTCCTATGATATCATGATGGCTTGATTATATTACTGTCAACATTTACTGAAAAATATGCATGCTCATAACATGCTGTTCTTAAGATTGAGTACATCAAGAGCCCTTTTTTATTTGACTCCAACTTTTTTTAGGGTTATTTGACTCCAACTTGATATGATGTTGTAGGCCGCCTGGTGTCCCTACCCTTCCTAATCCCAGAACATTTCAAAGAAAAGCGGCATGGCAGTTGTAGGTGGTTCCTGGCTCGATCAGACAACGGTGAACGATTGATGATCGTTCGCACGTACCGGACGTGTTGTTTCGCGGAATACAATCACAGTCACTGCAAGGTCTTTGAGCAGGATCCCAGCTTCTCTAGGCCTTCAGGAATTTTTGACTGGAGGTTGGTATGTAGCCTTGGTACATGCTCTCTGTTTGTCGGACTGAATTATCTGATTAACCAGGAGATAACCCACGGCAAGGATCATGATGGCAGCGCGGTTTCGTTCATCAGGCAAAACTGTGTGTACACAGCGTACCATGCGTCTCTGCATGCACCATACCCTGATATGTGCCGCCACGCTCTGCATCCCAAAGTAGGAGAGAGGGTCGCAAGTATCAGACTTTGACCTGCTGGCTGGATTTTCCCCCATCAGGCACCCATCTGGTTCAAGCCGTCAGCCAATCTCCACAACTTAATAAATAGTAACGTCTAACTGAGCCAGTTAGTTAGATGCGTACACTTGGTGTAGTAGGATCTTTATTTAGTTTGATGCATACACTTGTTCTTTTTTGGTAGCCCTTTTGTAATGATGGCTGATGTTTGGTTTGGAAGAGAGAGCTGCGTCTTCACTCTTCTGGCCTGCTTACTGCTTCTGTTGCACCCCCAGCCCTGGTTGCTGCTGCTGCTGTTTTCAATGTACAATCAGTAGTATATTTCGTCTGTTGGTTGAATAAATGTGTTGTTAGAACGACAAACACAATGTATTGGAAGTCGTTGCACGGTTCGATCCTTTAGTGCCCCGTACCGTACGTAGCGCATACTATTTTTCGTACGGAACACATTTTCCACTTGTTGATAACATGCAGCCCACTGATGAAGGCCCAATAGAGAAGGCCATAATTAACTGGAAGGGAGGCTCTCACATGAATCCAGCCCAGGTACATGCTCATGGTCCCCTAAACATAAATAAGTAAATAAATAAATAAAGCTACATGCTCATGCACCAGTTCTTTAAATTCACGATTTAACAGGACGATATTATTTCCTATGATAGTGTCGTTACATTCAGTCGATATTATTCTTTGGCAAAGATAGCGACCAGTCTTCTTTCTCCCGGCATTTTCTTCCTGCAACCAGCGGACCCATGCAAATCGTAGTCAACGTCGTAAATAGATCCGGTCCATTTTTATTTTTCAATAAGAATGTCCAACCCAACCCAGCACATTGGTGACAGCACTTTATCCTCCGCCTTGGTGCGCTCGCCGCGGTGCCGCCGTCCGGCCCTGTCAACATAGTTTTTTTCGAAACGGTCCCTGTCAACATAGTGAATCGGGAGAGGACTGTAGTTGTGAGTATGACAGTACGGACCCACCAGGTCCACTCCCGAACACAAGCAAGCGCCCCTTTTACTACTCAGATGAACCCCTCGTTTTTTTACTCTAATCCACCCTGCTGATATCTGGGACCCACATCATTTTCAACGTATAGTCAATTAACGACAGAATTGCACAACTTTTTTTAGTAGTAATTCGGAGGAGCAGGCTATAAACTGGGTTGTGCGGTCTCTGTGGCCCGTCTAATAACATGACCAGCCCAGCAGTTTTTTCTTTGGGAAAATAGGTAGCCCATTATTTCTTTTTGAAGAATACCCAAGCTAGGCATATTTGTTTTCTCCGACTTACTGGGCTGCAAATCTTTCAAGACGAGGAGGGATGCATTCCTGCCTGGCCAAAGAGTATGGTCAGTGTCTATTAAAAGTAATATCAAAAGTGGTTGAAAATTCCAAAAAAATTATAGCAAATGGGATATTAGTTTCTTTTTTTGTTTTTGTTCTTCACTGATATCTTATACATATTTCATTGGATTTAACATGACATAGTACTAATTTATTTTTAAATTTGTTTTAGTATGGCTACTAATTTTTGGATTAAGAATATTTTGTTCCCCAGCAAAAATTTGTGAATTTTCAAAAATTTCCACATATTTAGTTAATTTTTTAACCCTAGTACTGACCAGAAAATGGGCAGCAATTCTAAAAATGGAAAACGGGCAGCAATAAATTCCATATGAATTAGAAAATGAGTAAAAATTATAAAAATAATAGCAAATGGGTTGTACACGCCACAGATTTCGAGGCTGACTTGTTTACGCAAGGCTTTGTCAGTCAACACGATTCTAGCAGCAGTGACTGTTGGATGTCCATCCAACGGCCGACGTGCTTCTTCATTCTCTGATCTTCCTGCTCCATCCGCCTAAACTAGCACCGGCGGGACTGCCTGCTCCCTCCTCTTGTGGCCCGCTGTGATGCTGCGCAGGCTTCCCCGGCCCACCCAACTCCCTCCGCTGGCCTGGCCGCACGCAATCAACTGCCTCCTTATTACGCGAAAAAAATGATTCCTCCCACTGACATCTGGGGCGCACCGGTTGGGAGGCTGACCTGTGGGCCTACTAAGTTGACGCGTACGCAGGGCTTGTCAACTTAGTCAACAAACGATTCTAGCAGCAGTAACCGTTGGATTTGAATCGAACGGTCCTGATGCTTCTTCAATCGCTGCTCTTCTTGCACCGGCCACCCAAACCAGCGCCGGCGAGACCGCCTACTCCTGCCTCCAGTGGTCGGCTGTGCTGCCGTTGAGGCCTCATCGCCCCCTACTACTCCCACCGCTAGCCAGGCCCTGCGGCGACGGCAGCCTCACACCGCAGTCGAACCAGTGAACCCTCGTACTCCTCTCCGCGTGGGCATCCACTGCCGCGTCTTCCCCGGCTCCGCGTCGTCCCCTTCCTAGTCCTCGCCGCCGTCCACCGCCTTGGTGCTCTCGGCGCGGCGTGGTCAGTGTGGTCAACGACCGACTTCCATCGGAAGAGTACTGTACGTGGAGAGGCTTACAGTTGGGTCCACGGCCACAGCCCAGTTTTTTGTGATTTGCCAAGTAAGTCGCTTTCTCAGGCCTGTTGGGCTCCAAATCTTTCAAGACGAGGAGAGCTTTCATTCGGCTGGCCGAGAAAATGGCCAATCAGTAATGAGAAATGGGTTGTACATTTTTAAAACACATCAAACCGGCAATTAGTTTCAAATTTCTTTTTTTCATTTCGAGATTTTAAATTACATTAATTTTTATGCGTGGACAATTTGTTGGATTTTATATTGATATACATTTATTTTTAAAATCAGTTTGAACATGACTCGAAATTTTGGGATTAAAAACAGTTCGGACCGCACCGAAATATGCAAAATTTCGTATAATTTTTTAACCATGGACACAATATGGGCTGTAATGCTAACAAAAAGAATATGGGCTCCAAAAAAACCTTAAGAATTAGCAAATGGGCTGTAAATTATTAGAAATAATGGCAGATGGGCTGTATGCTGTTTTCCACAAATTTGAGGCTTTCCTAAAAAAAGGTTGACGCACAAGCAGTGACTGTTGGATGTCCATCCAATGGCCGTCGTGCTTCTTCAATCTCTGCTCTTCCTGCTCCAGCCACTCAAACAAGCGCCGGTGGGACTGCCTGCTCCCTCCTCCCCGCAGCCGGCTATGCTGTTGTGCAGGCCTCACCGCCCCACCATACTCCCATCGCTGGCCTAGCCATCCCTCTACTCACCCACACCTGTTGTTATTCTCCGGCGACGGCAGACGAATTAGTAAACCCTCGTAAAGTCGTACTCCCCTCCGCATGGGAAACAACTGTCGAGTCTTTCCTGCCTCCATGTCGTTCCCTTCCTATGCCTCGCCGTCGTCCACCGCCCTGGTGCTCTCGGCGCGGCCTGGTCAACGTGGTCAACGACCGACATGCATCTGAAGTGGACTGTACGTGGAGAGGCTGACAGCTGGGTCCACGGCCGCACGCAGGGAAATGCCTCCTTATTACGCGCAAAATAATGATTCCTCCACCTGACATCTGGGACCCACCGAAAGGGACTCTGTATTTCGCGAAAAAAACGTTACCACCACTGACAGCTTGGACCCACCAGCTATATCTTCGCACGCAAGGAAGTGCCTCCTTATTACGCACAAAAAGATGAATACTCCCCCTGCTGGTTGGGACCCACCTTGGTGGGAGGCTGACTTGTGGGCCTACTAAGTTGACGAGGATGGAGTGCTTTGTCAACTTAGTCAATATGAACGATTCTAGCTTCAGTGACCATACGATGTCCATCCAACGCCGTAGTGCTTCTTCAACCTCTGGTCTTGTTGCTCCAGCCGCCCAAAGCAGCGCCGGTCATGCCGCATGCTCCTGCCTCCCGTGGCCGGCTGTGCTGCCGCGGAGGCCTCACCGCCCCCTACTATTCCCACCGCTAGCCAGGCCCTACGGCGACGGCAGCCTCGCACCGCAGCAGAACCAGTGAACCCTCGTACTCCTCTCCGCGCGGGCTTCCACTACCGCGTCTTCCCCGGCTCTGCGTCGTCCCCTTCCTAGGCCTCGCCGTCGTCCATCGCCCTGGTGCTCTCGGCGCGGCGTGGTCAACGTGGTCAAGGAACGGTTTCCATCGGACGTGGACTATACGTGGAGAGGCTGACAGCTGGGTCCACGGCCGCAGCAAGGAAGTGCCTCCTTATTACGCGCAAAATAATTATTCCTCCACCTGACAGCGGGGACCCACCGGACTGGCCACCGTATTTCGTGAAAAAACATTCCCCCCTGACTGCTGGGACCCACCAACTACATCTTCGCACGCAAGGAAGTGCGTCCGGGCAAAAAAAAGATTCGCCCCCCTGACTGCTGGGACCCACCAGCTACATCTTCGCACGCAAGGAAGTGCCTGACAGTCGGGACCCACCTGGTCGAAGCGTACGTAGCGTTGTCATTCTGGTCGCGAACGTGTACGTACATACTGGTCGATGTAGAGGCGCGCACGTGTCGTAGTAGAGGCGCACACGTAGCATGTACATGTACGTACAGCGGCCAGTGTGCAAGAAAGAAAATACGGCCACGTACGTACGTACGAGCAGGGTCTCGAACGCCTACTCGCGCATACGTACGGCCAGGGCTCGTGTACATGGCTAGGTCGGAACGGAGAAACAGTGTCGTCGTCGTGTTCATGGGGAGCCAACCGGTTGGGTCGGAACGGAATGCGTCGTCGTGTTCATCGGGAGGGCTTGGACGGAACAGCCGATGGAAACGAGGCCTGGCGTACCGCAGAACGGAGGAAACGGCGTTGTGTTCGACCGGCCACATTCGAAATGGGATCCTGTTCATCGGGAGGGGTCTGGCGTACCGCAAAACGGAGGAAACGGACCTCCTACGGTCAAAACGGGGGTCCTGTTGATCGGGAGGGGTGTGGCGTACCGCAAAACGGAGGAAACGGACTTGTGTTGGAGCGCTACAGTCGAAACGGGGGTTATGTTCATCGGGAGGGGTGTGGCGTACCGCAAACGGGACTCCATGGGATACTATTCATCTCCACCGTCGACCCCCTCTGGCCTCCACGGGCTATTGTTCATCCACCGTCGACCTCCTCCAGCCTCCACCTGCGACTGTTCATCCACGGGCCACTGTTCATCCAGCCTCCACCGCGTGCTACTCCACTGGCTACTGTTCAACCAGCCCTCTCCACGGGCTCCTGTTCAACCACCCCTCCACAGGCTACTGTTCATCCACCCCTCCACCGTCAACTGTTCATCCTGCCCTCCACGGGGTCCTGTTC
>NC_057802.1:512925345-513002524 GCF_018294505.1 Triticum aestivum | reverse complement strand
GTTCAGTTAACAGCCATCGATCGATCGCTCGGGTTCAGTAATGAGTAGCCTGCAGTGCAATCGCTCGGGTTCAGTTAGAGCCCAACGCCTCGCTCGGGTTCAGTTAGAGCCCAACGCCTGGCACCCACGCGCGTGCGTGTACGAGAGAAACGGGCATCGCTCGGCCCCGACCACCCACTGTAACCGGGAACACCCCGATATTTTCCTCGCCCTCGCTTCTACCATGGTTTTGTCTGTCATGGACGGCCCAAAGAATGTCATGCAGCTGCGTCTCTGGCCCGCCCAGGACGAAAAGCCCATTTTTGTCATAATTTTTTGTCATAGAAGTAGGACCCCAGCACATCTATGATGATACCATGTTTTGTCAAAATTATTGTCATAGAAGGGTCATAAGTATGACAGAAAAAAATTCGTTCGGCCCAAAATGTCACGGATGTGTCTTTTTTTGTAGTGAATGGAGCTATAAACAAAGGAATATGTTTGTGCAAGTAGACGGCCGATCGGTGTCTTAACTGGAAGTTTCTCGGGATGGGTGTAGCATATGCCGTGCTTGCTGTAGATGGTTGGTATGAACAAATCGATGAGAGGGTGAGATCTCACGCTGTCAGCACTCACTTTGGCCTCAAGGTGCTCGATCAGCTCCTGATCCGTGGGATCGAACTTGACGCCAGCCGGCAGCACCGGCCAATCCTTCTTCGACTTGCATGGGTTAATTCCAGTTATATGGTACTCAATGTATGATCAATCGACTGTTTTAAGTGAATGATGAAAGATTTCGACAGATAAGTGGTACTCAATTCTGCCATTGGGGTTTTCGGTGCCTGCGAGCCAGCGGGGAAGTGGATTCGGGCGGGCGAGCGAAGAAGCTTCTCCTCGTGTGGCCGAGCAGTGAGTGGGGGGATATGGTACGCGCGAGCTACCAAGGAAGATAGCGCGGGCGGGCGAGCAGAGAGTGGGGGGAAATGGTGTGCAGCCGACGATGGGGAAGAGAGGAGGAAGAAGAAGAGAGGAGGAAAAAGAGTGGAAGACGGGGAAGAAAGTGCATTAAATCTCAATTCTACTACTACTACTACCAGGATATACCGTCCTTCGGAGTGTAAATAGTTACACCGATGACATATGTGTCTACCACAAGAGGGCCCATATGTCAGTTAATGGAGGACAGAAGCCTGCTCTACTGGCAAACATGATGGCAGTACTGGGTAAGGCTGATTTAGTAACACCAACACGCTGGTTCCGCTTATTAATTAAGTGTCCCATCTGCTGTAGCGTGTATTGTCACTTCACTGCGAAGACTAGTTGAATAGTTCTCTTTGACCGAGATGGGGAATAATGGATCGCGAAGACTTCCTTTCTACATTATCCCTATGCATCTACGCTCACTTCACTCATTTTGCTCCGTACGTAGTCACTTGTTGAAATCTCTAGAAAGACAAATACTCCGTATTTGGGAACAGAGGGAGGATTTTACTCCGTATTTGGGAACAGAGGGAGGATTTTACTCCGTATTTGGGAACAGAGGGAGCATCACCATATGGAGGGAACAGAGGAAGTTTGAAATATGAACATGTCAATGGGAGGGAGTAAGCCCCATGCATGCATGCAACATGCAACACTCACACGTACACATGGACGCACGCAACACTCACGCACCCATGCGGCACATGGCACACGGCGCAACACACACGCTCACGCTCAAGTGCTCAACCTACTCCCTACGTCCGTGAAAGACTGTACATTTAGAGATTTACACATTAACCAGGGCATAATTAACGCCCAAAAGTAGCAGACTTATGTGTGCATGCGACCATTGAGAGAAGAAGATTAAATGAAGGTCGTTGCATGCTGTAATTAAGGATAGACATGTAGCCTATACCTAGAGCACAAGTTGGTGCATTAGTCAATCAATATCGATTTAGATTAAAGGCTAAATGCATTGGAAGTGTAGATGTACTACACTCTTTGTTTTTTAGCTGATTTCTTTGCTCTGCCAACTGACAGGTGGGACCCAGAAACCAGGTGACAATTTAACCAGTCAACAAAGTGCCACGTCGACTATGTGGCCAGTCAGTAGGGTGCAATACGGTGCTCTACGATGAGCTAGTGATTGTATAATCACCGCAAAACTATATATAGTGACCGTAAAGAGTGTATTGTTACATACGTTGAGCGCCAGTGTATTTTTCTCGTTTCAAATTAAGCCATATTAACCGGAAAGGATGCAGTATGGACTAGTACTAGTACTACTTTGATGTGTCCCGTCAACTCGCCCAACGAGGAGAAGCTTGCTTACTACGCCTCTCCCTCACCCACGCGCGCGGTGGTTCGCTGGACGAGGAGAGGGTTTTGACTACAGCGCCCTCTCCCTCTCCCTCTCCCTCTCCCTCGCCCTCGCCCTCGCTGTGGACGTGCAGCAGTTCAATCGGTGTCAGATTGCCAGAAGCATAATGTGTACTGTAGTATCATCATTGTTGGACCTTCCGAAGAGGCGAAGAGCCAAGTGCAAGGTTCACACGAGTACGAACTGTTGAACCTCCCGAAGAGGCAAAGAGCCAAGTGCAAGGTTTTATAGGAGTTGTCGTCCTAGTAGGAGCGTACTACAACTATAGCGAACGATGCTACTGTATGATGCCGCCACGTCACGCCACCTTTTTTCTCAAAGAGCATGTTGGAGCCCGTGCAACAACCACACAAGTTGCATGTACACATAACACATTTACTAGTAATAAATTCTAAAGGACAAATGCCAGTATGCCACACAAGTTCATCTCCAATTCATGTGATAAATTTGTGCACGACTAGTCTACATATATTCACAGCGCTGCCGTTCACAATTTACCGTACTCCACTTACACGTTATAGATGGGCTACATGTCCTCCTCCAGGTTCCAGTCCCAGGTGTTCTTCATGGATGGCACGATCCATAGCGGTCGGCAACGGGAATCATTGTCGCAGCTTTCTAGTCTGGTTCCACACGATGGAGACTCATCCAAGCTGAAGCGGCATAAATCAGGGATAGCGTGTCCCAACATGTCATTCATCCAGCGGTGCGCACTGAAGACACAACCATGCTTCATGAACGGCACGACACAGAAGGTGGCATCCGCTTCACAATGGGGTAGCTGTCCCCAATGAAAAGCGAGTACTCTCCAAGAGTGTTCCTCGGCACCCACGTAGCATCACGGGGGTCGAACTCGGCGCCGTTCATCTGGTACACGCGGCATCTCAGATCTGGACACATGGTTATGTACATAGTCAAGGTCCATGCATAATAATGTTGTGCTCAAATATGGCGGTTAGTAATACTGTGTGATAACCCACAAGTATAGTGGATCGCAACAGTTTTCGAGGGTAGAGT
Source organism: Triticum aestivum (assembly GCF_018294505.1). NCBI lineage: Eukaryota > Viridiplantae > Streptophyta > Magnoliopsida > Poales > Poaceae > Triticum > Triticum aestivum. Next base: position 512,999,166 of record NC_057802.1, on the reverse strand, counting down.
ATTCAACCCAAATTTATTGTTTCGACACAAGGGGAGCCAAAGAATATTCTCAAGTATTAGCAGTTGAGTTGTCAATTCAACCACACCTGGATAACTTAATATCTGCAGCAAAGTATTTAGTAGCAAAGTAGTATGATAGTAGCGGTAATGGTAGCAAAAGTAATATTTTTGGGTTTTGTAGTGATTGTAACAGTAGCAACGGAAAAGTAAATAAGCAAAGAACAATATGTGAAAAGCTCGTAGGCATTGGATCGGTGATGGAGAATTATGCCGGATGCGATCATTCATGTAACAATCATAACATAGGGTGACTCAGAACTAGCTCCAATTCATCAATGTGATGTAGGCATGTATTCCGAATATAGTCATATGTGCTTATGGAAAAGAACTTGACATCTTTTGTCCTACCCTCCCGTGGCAGCGGGGTCCTAATGGAAACTAAGGGATATTAAGGCCTCCTTTTAATAGAGTACGAGACCAAAGCATTAACAGATAGTGAATACATGAACTCCTCAAACTACGGTCATCACCGGGAGTGGTCCCGATTATTGTCACTTCGGGGTTGCCGGATCATAACACATAGTAGGTGACTATAGACTTGCAAGATAGGATCAAGAACTCACATATATTCATGAAAACATAATAGGTTCAGATCTGAAATCATGGCACTCGGGCCCTAGTGACAAGCATTAAGCATAGCAAAGTCATAGCAACATCAATCTCAGAACATAGTGGATACTAGGGATCAAACCCTAACAAAACTAACTCGATTACATGATAAATCTCATCCAACCCATCACCGTCTAGCAAGCCTACGATGGAATTACTCATGCACAGCGGTGAGCATCATGAAATTGGTGATGGAGGATGGTTGATGATGACGATGGCGACGGATTCCCCTCTCCAGAGCCCCGAACGGACTCCAGATCAGCCCTCCCGAGAGAGTTTAGGGCTTGGCGGCGGCTCCGTATCATAAAACGCGATGAATCTTTCTCTCTGATTTGTTTCTCCCCGAACACGAATATATGGAGTTGGAGTTGAGGTCGGTGGAGCTCCAGGGGGCCCATGAGGTAGGGGGCGCGCCCAGGGGGGCAGGCGCGCCTCCCACCCTCGTGGAAAGGGTGTGGGCCCCCTGGCCTTGATTCTTTCGCCAGTATTTTTTATTATTTCCAAAAATAATCTCCGTGAAGTTTCAGGTCATTCCGAGAACTTTTGTTTCTGCACAAAGATAACACGATGGCAATTCTGCTGAAAAATAGCGTCAGTCCGGGTTAGTTCCATTCAAATCATGCAAGTTAGAGTCCAAAACAAGGGCAAAAGTGTTTGGAAAAGTAGATATGACGGAGACGTATCAACTCCCCCAAGCTTAAACCTTTGCTTGTCCTCAAGAACTTCAGTTGACAAACTAAAAGTGATAAAGAAAAACTTTTACAAACTCTGTTTGCTCTTGTTGTTGTAAATATGTAAAGCCAGCATTCAAGTTTTCAGCAAAGATTATGACTAACCATATTCACAATAACTCTTAGGTCTCATGTTTACTCATGTCAATGGCATAATCAACTAGCGAGCAATAATAATAAATCTCGGATGAAAACACTTTCTCAAGACAATCATGATATGATATAACAAGATGGTATCTCGCTAGCCCTTTCTGAGACCGCAAAACATAAATGCAGAGCACCTTTAATGATCAAGGACTGACTAAACATTGTAATTCATGGTAAAAGAGATCCAGTCATAGTCATGCCCAATATAAATTAATAGTAATGGATGCAAATGACAGCGGTGCTCTCCAGCTGGTGCTTTTTAATAAGAGGGTGATGACTCAACATAAAAGTAAATAGATAGGCCCTTCGCAGAGGGAAGCAGGGATTTGTAGAGGTGCCAGAGCTCGGTTTTGAAATAGAGATAAATAATATTTTGAGCGGTATACTTTCATTGTCAACATAACAACCAAGAGATGGAGATATCTTCCATGCTACACACATTATAGGCGGTTCCCAGACATATTGGTAAAGTTTATACTCCCCCTCCACCAACAAACATCAATCCATGGCTTGTCCGAAACAACAGGTGCCTCCAACTAACAACAATCCTGGGGGGAGTTTTGTTTGCAATTATTTTGATTTGATTTGCATAAAGCATGGGACTGGGCATCCCGGTGACCAGCCATTTTCTCGTGAGTGAGGAGCGGAGTCCACTCCTCTTGAGAATAACCCGCCTAACATGGTAGATACGGACATCCCTAGTTGATACATGAGCTATTCAAGCATACAAAACAGAATTTCATTTGAAGGTTTAGAGTTTGGCACATACAAATTTACTTGGAACGGCAGGTAGATACCGCATATAGGAAGGTATAGTGGACTCATATGGAATAACTTTGGGGTTTAAGGGATTGGATGCACAAGCAGTATTCCCGCTTAGTACAAGTGAAGGCTAGAAAAAGACTGGGAAGCGACCAACTAGAGAGCGACAACAGTCATGAACATGCATTAAAATTAATAAACATTGAGTGCAAGCATGAGTAGGATATAATCCACCATGAACATAAATATCATGAAGGCTACGTTGATTTTGTTTCAACTACATGTGTGAACATGTGCCAAGTCAAGTCACTTGAATCATTCAAAGGAGGATACCACCCTATCATACCACATCACAACCATTTTAATAGCATGTTGGCACGCAAGATAGACCATTATAAACTCCTAGTTAATTAAGCATGGCATAAGCAACTATAATCTCTAATTGTCATTGCAAACATGTTTATTCATAATAAGCTGAATCAGGAACGATGAACTAATCATATTTAAAAAACAAGAGAGGTCGAGTTCATACCAGCTTCTCTCATCTCAATCAGTCCATCATATATCGTCATAATTGCCTTTCACTTGCACGACCGAATGATGTGAATAATAATAATAGTGCACGTGCATTGGACTAAGCTGGAATCTGCAAGCATTCAATAAACAGGAGAAGACAAGGCAATATGGGCTCTTGGTTAAATCAACAACAATGCATATAAGAGCCACTTCAACAATTTCATTATGGTCTTCTCCTATCGACCCCCAAAGAAAAGAAAACTATTTACACGGGAAAGCTCCCAACAAGCAAAAGAAGAACTAGAAATCTTTTTGGGTTTTCTTTTAATTACTACTACTACAAGCATGAAAAGTAAACTAGCTAGAAGCTACAACTAATTTTTTTCTCTTTCTTAAGGTTTTTCGAACACACAAAAAGAAAGCATAAAAAGGGAAATAAACTAGCATGGATATTACAATGAAAAGGTATGAGCACCGACAACTAGCATGAGTGTGTGGACATAAATGTAATGTCGGTGAGAGATAAGTACTCCCCCAAGCTTAGGGTTTTGGCCTAAGTTGGTCTATGGCCACGGCTGGCCTGGCAGATATCCAAAGTTATAGTTGGGGGCGTACTGAGAAGAAGCCTCGGATTGCCACTGGTTGGCAATCACCTCCGGATCCCATTGGTAATCAGACTGTCGTGGAGGATCAAATTGTGGTTCCGGCTCTGGCTCTGTAGCTGATGTAGGGTTTAGGTAGGCGCGAATAGTCTCAGGCGGAACAAGGTACTTGCCTGCAGACAAATCAAACAAGGAAGGAGCAGGCAGAGTAATAGTCTTATGGTGATTTTTACCAAATATTAATTTGTACTTAAGCGCCCTTTCCCTATTCTTAACAATAAAATCATGTGCTACCATACTCTTATAGTCTAGAAAAGCAGGAGGCAGCAATTTTTCTTCTTTCTCATAATGCCTAATAGGTATATTATAGTATGCAGCGAGGCGCGAGGCGAAGATGCCTCCCAAGATGGGGCCCTTAGTACGGTTAAGATTTAACCGCTTTGCAACAATAGCGCCCATACTAAATGTGTCATCACGAAACAAGGCATGGCATAAAATAACAATATCAGGGGCACTCAGGTTTCCACAGTTTTCGCGACCAATTAAGCATCTACTAGCAAATATAGCAAAGTAACATAGAACAGGAAAGTGTATGCTAGTGATTCGTGCGTTGGAAACCTTCCTCGTTTCCCCTACAGCAATTGTATCAATAAACCCCTCCACATCGTCACGATGTGGTTCCTGTATGATGCCCGGAAAGGGCAACTTGCAAACCTCACAAAATTCACGAAGGGTCATCTCCTTATACTCATCATATAAATAAAAATCCACCGAAGGTGGTGACCTCCTAGAATGGAAATGAAAATTTTGCACAAAGATATTGGTGAGTAAGAGATACTGTTTGCGTTGGTCGCGGAGGAAGTCGGTGAGGCCTGCATTCTCAGCCAACTCATAAAAATCATCATAAATCCCGGCTGCTCTCAAGAAATCATCACAAGGCCATTCACACGGCCGAACCTCCGTGGTGCGAGACAGATTATGTTTGGGCCTCTCTTCTTCTTCACTTTGCTTATCCTTCGAGCTTCGGCTCGAAGAGCCCCTCAAAAATCTCTTCATCATTTTCTGAAAATTTCTGAAATTTTTAGTAACTTCAAATAAAAGTGAACCAAGCTCAACAAAATTGATAGCAACTACTCCCACAAGTGCCTAGAGACTATATCATGCATTAGAACTACTTGGGACCAAATAAATTAGACATGCAAGCTCAAGAACCTGGTCACCTAAGCAGCAAAAATTCACAATAAATAAAGCACTAGAACAAAAACTAATTGGACCATTGGAGGAGTCACATACCAAGGAACAATCCCCAAAAGCAGTTTTGTGAGAGGTGCTTTGAGCAAGGAGATCGAAAATCGCAGCAAAATGAGCTAGAACTCGTGCTTGAGCTGGTTGGTGATTTTTTTGGGAGGAAGGAGTGTGTGGGTGCAGGAATAAGTGGAGGGGAGCCACCATGGGCCCGCGAGGCAGGGGCGCGCCTAGGGGGGTGGGCGCGCCCTGGACCCTCGTGGCCAGGTGCTTGCTCCCCCTGCTGTGTTCTCAGTGCCAGATATTCTCAAATATTCCCGAAAAAATCATATTTAAATATCAGGGCATTTGGAGGACTTTTATTTTCAGGGTATTTTTATATTGCACGGATAATTCAGAAAACAGACAGAAAATATTATTTTTGCTTTATTCAAACTAAATAACAGAAAGTAAAAGGAGGGTACAGAAAGTTGTGCTTTCTAACTTCATCCATCTCATGCTCATCAAAAGGAATCCACTAACAAGGTTGACCAGGTCTTGTTAACAAACTCATTCCGAATAACATGGAACCGAAGAAATTTTGAATAACACTATGTTACCTCAATGGGGATATGCACATCCCCAATAATAAGAATATCATATTTCTTCTTGACAGTAGGAAGAGGAAATTCAAAACCTCCAAAAATAATTGATGGAATTTTTCCAATAGAATTTATACTATGAACTTGAGGTTGTTTCCTCGGAAAGTGTACTGTATGCTCATTGCCATTAACATGAAAAGTGACATTGCCTTTGTTGCAATCAATAACAGCCCCTGCAGTATTCAAAAAGGGTCTTCCAAGAATAATAAACATACTATCGTCCTCGGGAATATCAAGAATAACAAAGTCCACTAAAATCGTAACATTTGCAACCACAACAGGCACATCCTCACAAATACTGACAGGTATAGCAGTTGATTTATCGGCCATTTGCAAAGATATTACAGTAGGTGTCAACTTATTCAAATCAAGTCTATGATATAAAGAGAGAGGCATAACACTAACACCGGCTCCAAGATCACATAAAGCAGTTCTAACATAATTTCTTTTAATGGAGCATGGTATAGTGGGCACTCCTGGATCTCCCAACTTCTTTGGTATTCCACCCTTAAAAGTATAATTAGCAAGCATGGTGGAAATTTCAGCTTCCGGTATCTTTCTTTTATTTGTAACAATTTCTTTCATATACTTAGCATAAGGATTCATTTTGAGCATATCAGTCAAACGCATACGCAAAAAGATAGGTCTAATCATTTTAGCAAAGCGCTCAAAATCCTCATCATCCTTTTTCTTGGATGGTTTGGGAGGAAAAGGCATGGGTTTCTGAACCCACGGCTCCCTTTCTTTACCGTGCTTCCTAGCAACAAAGTCTCTCTTATCATAACGTTGATTCTTTGATTGTGGGTTATCAAGATCAACAGCAGGTTCAATTTCTACATCATTATTATTGCCAAGTTGAGCATCTACATGAACATCATCATTAACGTTATCACTAGGTTCATGTTCATTACCATATTGTGTTTCAGCATCAGAAATAGAAATATCATTGGGATTCTCAGGTGTGTCAACAACAGGTTCACTAGAAGCATGCAAAGTCTTATCATTTTTCTTTTTCTTCTTTTTAGAAGGACTAGGTGCATCTAAATTATTTCTCTGAGAATCCTGCTCAATTCTTTTAGGATGGCCTTCAGGATACAAAGGTTCCTGAGTCATTTTACCAGTTCTAGTAGCCACTCTAACATCAAAATCATTTTTATTACTATTCAATTCATTGAGCAAATCATTCTGAGCTTTAAGTACTTGTTCGACTTGAGTGGTAACCATAGAAGCATGTTTACTAATGAGTTTAAGTTCACCTTTAACTCTAGACATATAATCACTCAAGTGTTCAATCATATGAGCATTGTGTTTTAATTGTCTACCAAAATAAGCATTGAAGTTTTCTTGATTAACCATAAAATCATCAAACTCATCTAAGCATTGGCTAGCAAATTTAGTAGGAGGGATTTCAGCTTTATCATACCTATAGAGGGAATTTACCTTTACTACCTGTGTCGGGTTATCAAGACCATGAATCTCTTCAATAGGCGGTAAATTAAGACCGTGTATTTCTTCAACGGGAGGTAAATTCTTAACATCTTCATCTTTTATCCTTTTTCCTTCATAGATTTCTTTGCCTCTTGCACGTCATCGGGACTGAGGAATAGAACACCCCTTTTCTTTGGAGTTGGCTTAGGAGTTGGTTCAGGAAGTGTCCAATTATTTTCATTTGTCAACATATTATTCAATAGAATTTCAGCTTGATCAACAGTTCTTTCCCTGAAAACACAACCAGCACAACTATCCAGGTGGTCTCTGGAAGCATCGGTTAGTACATTATAAAAGATATCAAGTATTTCATTTTTCTTGAGAGGATGATCAGGCAAAGCATTAAGTAATTAGAGAAGCCTCCCCCAAGCTTGTGGGAGACTCTCTTCTTCAATTTGCACAGAATTATATATTTCCCTTAAAGCAGCTTGTTTCTTATGAGCGGGGAAATATTTAGTAGAGAAGTAATAAATCATATCCTGGGGACTACGCACACAACCAGGATCAAGAGAATTAAATCATATCTTAGCATCACCCTTTAATGAGAATGGAAATATTTTAAGGATATAATAGTAGCGAGTTCTCTCATCATTAGTGAACAGGGTGGCTATATCATTTAATTTAGTAAGATGTGCCACAACAGTTTCAGATTCATAACCATAGAAAGGATCAGATTCAACCAAAGTAATTATATCAGGATCAACAGAGAATTCATAATCCTTATCAGTAACAAAGATAGGTGAAGTAGCATAAGCAGGATCATATTTCATTCTAGCATTCAGAGATGTTTGTTTCATCTTAGCCAATAATTTCTTAAGATCACTTCTATCATTGCAAGCAAGAAAGTCTCTAGCAGTTTCTTCATCCATAACATATCCTTCAGGAACAACAGGCAATTCATATCTAGGGGGAGAATCTTCATCATCACTTTCATCAATATTAGCAGGTTCAATAATTTCATTCTCTCTAGCCCTAGCAAGTTGTTCATCAAGAAATTCACCAAGTGGCACAGTAGTATCAAGCATAGAAGTAGTTTCATCATAAATATCATGCATAGCAGAAGTGGCATCATCAATAACATGCGACATATCAGAATTAATAGCAGAAGCAGGTTTAGGTGTCGCAAGCTTACTCAAAACAGAAGGTGAATCAAGTGCAGAGCTAGATGGCAGTTCCTTACCTCCCCTCGTCGTTGAGGGATAAATTTTAGTTTTCGCGTCTTTCAAGTTCTTCATAGTGAACAGCAGATATAAATCCCACGTGACTCAAAGAATAGAGCTATGCTCCCCGGCAACGGCGCCAGAAAATAGTCTTGATAACCCACAAGTATAGGGGATCGCAACAGTTTTCGAGGGTAGAGTATTCAACCCAAATTTATTGATTCGACACAAGGGGAGCCAAAGAATATTCTCAAGTATTAGCAGTTGAGTTGTCAATTCAACCACACCTGTATAACTTAATATCTGCAGCAAACTATTTAGTAGCAAAGTAGTATGATAGTAGCGGTAATGGTAGCAAAAGTAATATTTTTGGGTTTTGTAGTGATTGTAACAGTAGCAACGGAAAAGTAAATAAGCAAAGAACAATATGTGAAAATCTCGTAGGCATTGGATCGGTGATGGAGAATTATGCCGGATGCGATCATTCATGTAACAGTCATAACATAGGGTGACTCAGAACTAGCTCCAATTCATCAATGTAATGTAGGCATGTATTCCGAATATAGTCATACGTGCTTATGGAAAAGAACTTGCATGACATCTTTTGTCCTACCCTCCCGTGGCAGCGGGGTCCTAATGGAAACTAAGGGATATTAAGGCCTCCTTTTAATAGACTACCAGACCAACGCATTAACACATAGTGAATACATGAACTCCAAACTACGGTCATCACCGGGAGTGGTCCCGATTATTGTCACTTCAGGGTTGCCGGATCATAACACATAGTAGGTGACTGTAGACTTGCAAGATAGGATCAAGAACTCACATATATTCATGAAAACATAATAGGTTCAGATCTGAAATCATGGCACTCGGGCCCTAGTGACAAGCATTAAGCATAGCAAAGTCATCGCAACATCAATCTCAGAACATAGTGGATACTAGGGATCAAACCCTAACAAAACTAACTCGATTACATGATAAATCTCATCCAACCCATCACCGTCTAGCAAGCCTACGATGGAATTACTCACGCACGGCGGTGAGCATCATGAAATTGGTGATGGAGGATGGTTGATGATGACGATGACGATGGATTCCCCTCTCCGGAGCCCCGAACGGACTCCAGATCAGCCCTCCCGAGAGAGTTTAGGGCTTGGTGGCGGCTCCGTATCATAAAATGCAATGAATCTTTCTCTCTGATTTTTTTCTCCCCGAGCACGAATATATGGAGTTGGAGTTGAGGTCGGTGGAGCTCCAGGGGGCCCACGAGGCAGGGGCGCGCTCGGGGGGCAGGCGCGCCTCCCACCCTCGTGGAAAGGGTGTGGGCCCCCTGGCCTTGATTCTTTCGCCAGTATTTTTTATTATTTCCAAAAATAATCTCCGTGAAGTTTCAGGTCATTCCGAGAACTTTTGTTTCTGCACAAAGATAACACCATGGCAATTCTGCTGAAAAACAGCGTCAGTCCGGGTTAGTTCCATTCAAATCATGCAAGTTAGAGTCCAAAACAAGGGCAAAAGTGTTTGGAAAAGTAGATACGACGGAGACGTATCACTGTGCAGCAAATAGTACTACTCCAGTAGAGGAAGTAAAATAACCGGCTTATTATATGTAGCCACTCTTGGCTACATGGATGAGATAGTAAGACATGGAAAAAGAAAAATGGTGGCAGCTAGTGGGTTCAACTCTTCAAGGGCCTAGCTAGCTATACGCGTCCTCCAAGGTAAAAAGTACTCCTACTAGTATGTAAGTAGAGTACTAGTACAACAATGAAAGAGAAGGCGAGAGGGTTAAAAAATGGAATACCTGGGTAGATGGTGACGGTCCGATCGTGGTAGATTGTGTGACCATGTAGTGCACATCAGTGGTACCATGGGTAACGACTGCTAAAATAGTTGATCCCAATATGCCAAAGTCAGCTACAAGGTTCCAGGTTAGACCGAATCGCGGATGCAAATGCACATCCAGGATCGGCGATCTTATTTTGATCGCGGGATGACTGGTCCCTGCAAAATAATGGACTACCGTTAGGGATGCAAATGATGGTTTGTGCATTCCGTTTGTAATCTCCCGTACCGTAGGATGGCAACCAGATGAAACAAGTCCCCTGGCTTGTCACCGCGAAGATGCAGCCTAGATGGCGCGCGGCGTCTTCGAACGTGTAGGGGTACAAATCTGCCGCCGCCAACATGCGCCAGCCTCTGCCGTTACTGCCTCTTGCATTGATGGCAATCCTTATGTCGAACACCGCGATGAGATAGTAATCGTCGTAGCCGCGTCGCTTTGTCGGCGGGTCTGCAATTGCTATCTTCTTCAATCTCATGTAGGCATCATCATACGTATTCAAGCCCAGCCAGTCCGGAAGGCCGATCCTAATGGTGGAGAAGGGGTCTACCGGAACGGCCGCACTGCTGTGGATGTTGTGCAAAATGATGGTGGTATCCGGCCGGAGGTATGCAAGCCAATCTTCGTTGGCACCGACCCAGACCTATATATAAGACGGTGGGCAGCGGAGAAATTACGGGATGGAAATGGAATAACTAAGTACTACATGATCAAACTCCATTACTGACCTGCTCATCGGACAAAATCCGACTACCTCTCAATGTCGGCAACTCTAGCGGAGTCAACGTGCAACCATGGCCAGGGAGCGGTGGACTGTTCGAAGGATTGTCCCATAGAAGAACCTTCTCCTCGAGGACGCATGGAAGATCAACAAGCATGGCCTTTTCCCAAGCCATTTTAAGCACCGTCTTGAAAAAGTTGGTGCAGGAAGCACCGAGTCTTGCAGCGCTGAGGACGTCGGAGCGGCGTGCGATTTCTCCCGGAGGATCGTCATCCAAGGTCTCCCAGCCTCGACGAGGAGGAGAACTGCCTGGCGAATCCATGGGAGCAGCGATGAATTGCCTTCTCTTCGGGGGGAGGGGAACTGGCGAGGAGGAGATAAGAGCGTAGTAACCGCAGGGCCTCGTCCCTTCCAACTGTAGATCGTTCCTTCCAACTGTAGCGAAGGGGTGAGGCTATTATTTACTACTAGTACTAGCATTATGGGATGCTATGGGATTGCATTATACTGTAAATAATAGCACTAGTAAGAAATTTTTGGCACTAGCTAGTAGTTTTTGGCGTGGATTAAGAAATTTTGGGTATGTTTTTGCTATTTTTTGTACACGCCAACTAGTGTCAAAAAATGTCTTACATTATGTGACGGAGGAGTACGTACTCGTACTGTAGCAGTACTAGTACTACTTTCTCAACTAGTAGTGCGAGGGTACTACTAGTGCTATGTACTGTACTTGTAGTATAGTGCACCAGTTTTGAACTCTTGAATCTCAGGGCCAAGGAGCTACAGTTGGAAGTGGAGGGTACTACTGTTCTCTAGAACCATCGTTGTACTATCGATGCAGGGAAAGTACACCTGCGTAGTGGCCTAGTGGGTACTCTCGGTGCCCTATTCAGCCGCTCCTCTCACGTAGCTGGCCTACTTAGCCGCTCCTCTCACGCACACACTAGCAGCCTGTTTATCAGCGGCGGTTACTGCGGGGGTAGAACATTTGAGTTATTTGATACATCAAGACTAGGCTTTTCACTTCCATTTGTGGAGGTGTAATGGATCTCGTCGAACTATGTTAGTAGTTCCTTCTTTATGAATGAGATGAAGCAAAGCTTTTGCCTCCGTTTCAAAAAAACACGTCAAGAGGAATTTCTTTTATAGTAGAGACGATAATGGAGTGAAGTCCATGCGTGCAACGCCACAAGCTACAGAGTAGTAGTAGAGCACTTTACGTACAGAGCCATATTGCATAGTTCCCAATGCCCCGCCAGGCTTTTCCGGCTCCTCGGGCTTAATTGGGAGGCACTAGTTTAAATATGCTACTAGCTAATGAGGAAGCTGCAAGCAAGGTGCGGCTAGGGCGAGCACGCGAGCCACGAGATGCTGGGAAGGAAACCCCATTCATGTGGCTAGGCTATCCAGTGCGCCCAGATTGTGGTGTCGCACGTCCATTTGACTTCAAAACTCAAACTACCCATGTAAAATATTGGCTCGCAGCGAAGTTACTATTTAAAAAAAAAAGGCCGCCGTGCGTTTGGCCGGGATCGAACCCACAAAACAAGGTATACACTCCCGCGACCACTAGTAGTACTCGTTGGAGTACAACGCAACCTAGAATCACCTTTTGTCGCTAGTAGTACATTGTTCCTTACAAGAAACCCCTAATAATGCAAGAAACCACTAATAATGCCAAGAAACTACTACCACTTGCATACGTGGCAGACTTAAGATAAGACTAGATGCGTGCTCTGCACTGGATCACATGACTAGCCTTTGTCCTGGGCTCCGTCGTTGCACGTTCTGCCACCATCTGGGGCATGCGGCCCGTAAGCCCAGCTATTGCAATGCTTTACCTCATTTGGTTTGGGCACCAAAATCTTTACCAGAAACAAAATCTGAGAGGATCCTGCCTCGGGGTGAGCTGGAGGTGTCTGTGTTTGGTAATTCTATGGTTGTTGGTATGGCCCGTGTTGCGAGGGATACGCGGGCCCGTTGGATTTGGAAACAGAAACAGAAAATCCCACGCTCCTCGGAAGTGGCCACCGCTCAGCGCTTGACGATACGCCTCCCTGGTCAGGGTGTAGTCACTTCAGCCTGCCAAAAACCCCAATCGAGTCAGCCGGCGTCCTCGAGCTCACCACCCCAACCTTCATTGCCCCCGCTCACACCGATTTCTTGCGGTCCGTCATCGGCGATTCCTCTTTCGGCGGATTCCACACCTCCAACAGCTCTAGCTATGGCGAACTTTCCAGTGCGCCCGTTTGCCTTCGCCCCGGTTGGATCGACCTTCGACCGTGGCCCTGCTCATCGCGTCCAGTGCCATGTCATGGTGGTCGATGATCCGCCCCTCAACCATGACATGTATGCCATTGTTATAGTTCATCCTCCAGTCCCTGATCATCAAAAGGAGCTCTGGTTGGCCGAGGTCTGTCGCATCATTACTGGGGATCTAGAGTATGATTTGGTGGATGATTTTATTTATCCGTTAGGAATTGGCTGTGTGGTCTTTGCGGATATGGAGAGTCAGGATGCTGCAATTAGGGAGGGACCTCACGCTCTGTCTGAGGATTCTACTTTTTCTTTAGTACCTCATGATGAAGGTCTCAATATGCGCATGCCTGCTTTTGAATATGAGGTTTGGGTTATGTTTCTAGCTTTCCCTATGGATTACCAGACTGAGCACTATATTCATAAGGCCGTTTCTAATTTTGGAAAGCTCCTTGTGTGGCCACGTCCGGGTTTCAACAAAGCTAGAGTTCTGGTTAAATGTCATATCAAAGATGTGGCTGAAGTACCACACAGTCTGTTGGTCACTAGAGTTGGTTTGCTGCCAGGGCTTGCTCGATCCTGGTCTGTACCAGTATATGTTCTGAATGGCAGGAATACTATTCCCAGTTTAGTTGGCAATGAAGATGCTCCTCCGCTTCTGAATGCATCACCCCACCCTTATGAGCTTCCCTACTACACCCTCATGCAGCAAGCAAGAATTGATGAGATGGCTGCCCAAGAGGCTCTGAATGAAGCGGCATGGCACGCCCCAGACCCGGCCCAGGTGCAATTTCAGGATAATGGTTGGCCTATGTGGCCTGTGGTTCCTCCGCCATACACAGGGTTCAGTTTCAGAACGTTCTTCCAGTACGATGGACCGTCTCTGATGGATGGTGTGGACCCTGAAATCAATGTCCAGGACAACCTATCGGATGTTTGGTCTTCTGACTTAGAGTTTCAAGCGGTGGAAGCATTGGCGGATGGTTTTGTGCTTGGGAATCCTACTGCACGACTTGCGTTCGTCAGAGCTGGAGGAAATTCAGCTAGTTTCTTTGTGACTGTCGATCATGATCTACTGCTCTGGATGGGAGGGATGCTCAAACGCATATATACGTCAGCCCTAACCTTTCAGACATCTGAGGCTGTTATGTTTCCCCTCAATCCTTTCAAGTTTATACAGAACCAGTTGAATGTTGCTGTGTCTACCTGGCTGGAGGGCATAGTCCCCGAGCGTGATGTTCTGACGGAGGTGTTCAGTTCAATCTTTCATATGGGGGCTGCCATCATCCCGTCGTCTTGGATGTAGGAGGCCGCTGCATGCAGGTTTTCAGCGTTTGACACTGCTTGGGGGAGGGCGGCTCGTTCTCCTGGTCTTAAGGAGATTTCAAGACTTGCCCCCCAAGATGCAGAGTTACATCCAGTGACCTTATCTGTTCAAGAGTCGGCTCTTCAGGTGATTGCTTCTACTTCTCTTTATAATGCCTCCCAGTCCCGCAATGTGCTTGTGCCTCTTGACACAACCACTGTCAGAAGAAGTACTCGTTCTACTAAGTATGATGGTTTCAAGATCAATCACGTCTCTGACATCAAACGCTCTAAGTCACGGGTGAAACCACGCGAAAATTCTTTTATCACAGCTGTTTCTTTGGCTGCTGCCCCCGTGCAGGTTCGGTCTGATGATTGTCCCCCTCCTATGACGATTGAAGATCTTCAACAGATGGGCAAACGCTGCGGGATTGCGCAGGATGCTCTTTCCCCCGAGAAGCTGCTAGATGATCAGCGCTCGTCCACGGGAGCTGGAGACTGAACTTTTGCTGGTTCATGAATAAATCATGGAATGTTTTGTCGTGGAACATCAGGGGCATCAACTCCGATGCTAAAACTTTGGCTCTCAGAAATGCTATCGATACTAGTGGTTGCTCTGTGATATGTATCCAGGAAACAAAGCGTGACTCTTTTGATCTGGCGTTTATTAAAACTTTCTGCCCTAAGCGGTTTGATAAATTTGTGTTTGCACCATCTGTGGGTGCTTCGGGTGGTCTTATTATTATCTGGAATAGCTCTGTGTTTGTGGGCACACCTTGGTACGTTGATTCGTTTGCTCTGGGTGTCTCTTTTGTTGCTACACAGTCCAGTGACTCGTGGAAATTGATCAATGTCTATGGCCCATGTTCTGGTCAGCGTCGGGTGGATTTTACGAATTGGTTATTTGACCTACATATACCTGATGATGAGAACTGGTTGATCCTCGGTGATTTCAATTTTATTCGTTCCACGAATAACAGAAACAAACCTGGGGGTGACGCTGCGGACATGTTGCTTTTTAATGAAATCATTAGAGCGCAGTCTCTGATGGAGTTACCTGTGAAGGGCCGAACATATACCTGGAGTAATATGCAAGACGACCCCTTACTTGAATAGCTTGACTGGTTCTTTTCGTCCTCTTGCTGGACCACCTCGTTTCCAAATACAATGGTCTTGCCATTAGGAAAACCGGTGTCTGATCATATCCCCTGTGTGGTTACAATTGAGTCCTCTATCCCCAAGTCCAAACTCTTCCGTTTTGAGAACTTTTGGATTAACCATTCTGGGTTTATGGAGGTGGTGGCCGCCTCCTGGTCCAAGGCATGCCATGCTCCGAACGCTGCCGCCCGAATTTGTAAAAAACTGAAAACTCTAAGGTATGATCTCAAGAGATGGAGCAGGGATATCTCAAAGCTGAAAATCATAATTCAAAACTATAATGAATCTTTAGTTACGATGGATAATCTCGAGGACAAAAGACCTCTATTTATCCAGGAATCAAACTTCCGGAAAATTTTGAAATCTCACTTGCAGACATTGTTACAGTTTCAGAATGAATACTGGAGGAAAAGATGCACGATCAGATACTTCAGATTTGCGGATGAAAATACCAAACTCTTTCAATCCTTGGCCACGGAGAGATACAGACATAACCCTATCGCCATGCTTCGGGATGGCGATGTGGAAATGCATGACCATGTTGGCAAGGAAGGGGTGTTGTTCAAAACCTATAAGGAACGGTTGGGTTCTTCTAAGCCCACTCACATGCGTTTTGATCTTTCCAGAATCATCCGTCGGATTGAGGGACTGGAGCAATTGTCGACACCTTTTTCCAATGAAGAGATTGACACTGTTATTAAGGAAATGCCGAGTGATCGGGCTCCGGGTCCTGATGGTTTTAATGGTTGCTTCCTTAAGAGCGGTTGGCCGATCATCAAGTCGGACTTCTATGAGTTGTGCCATGCATTTCATGCCGGAGGGCTAGATATAACCAGTATAAGTGAGGGGTATATCACATTGATCCCAAAGAACTCTTCTCCAGAAACTGCAAATGATTATAGACCAATTACTTTACTGAATTGTTGTCTGAAAATCATCACTAAGATCTTGGCAAATCGGCTACAGAAAGTCACCCTCAAGATCATACACAGAAATCAGTACGGTTTTCTCAAAGGGAGGACTATCCAGGATTGCCTAGCGTGGTCGTTTGAATACATCCATCAATGCCATACCTCAGCGAGGGAAAACATCCTCCTCAAACTAGACTTTGCTAAGGCGTTTGACACTATTGAGCACGCCCCCATGTTGGAAATTATGAAACACATGGGTTTTGATGACAAATGGCTTGGATGGATGAACATGATCTTTGGCTCGGGGGTTTCTTCTGTACTTCTTAATGGAGTCCCTGGTCGAAAATTTAACTGTAAGTGTGGAGTGCGCCAGGGGGACCCTCTCTCACCGTTGATCTTCGTCCTTGCGGCTGATCTCCTCCAAGCAGCAGTTAACGATGCTTTTACTCGAGGGCTGTTTGATCTTCCTCTCCCTCGTGATAGGGCGGGTGATTTCCCGGTTGTCCAATACGCTGACGACACGATTTTAGTTATGCAGGCATGTCCCGTGCAGGCTGCCCGTATGAAAGCTATCCTAGAAGATTATGCTACTTCCATTGGGCTGAAGATCAATTTTCAGAAATCAACTCTCATACCAATTAACATTGATCACCGACGTGCTTGTGAGCTGGCTGGGGTTTTTGGTTGCTCTGTTGGTTCCATGCCCTTCACATACCTCGGCCTGCCAATGGGCACGACGAGGCCCAGTGTCCTTGATGTTATGCCGCTGGTTCATGCAGTTGAGCGAAAGACATCCACTGCGTTGTCACTGATGTCATCCGGGGCTAAACTGACCTTGGTCAATTCAGTTGTGACTTCGATGCTGATATATGCAATGTGCACAATCAAGATACACCCAAAGGTGATCGAACATCTGGACAAGCTGCGTAGATATTGCCTCTGGGCTAAAAACTCTGACGACGGGGTCAAAAATAACTCTCTTGCGGCCTGGGAACTTGTCTGCCGCCCAAAACGCTGCGGAGGCCTTGGTGTTATTGATCTTAAAACACAGAATGCAGCCATCCTCCTAAAATATCTTTTCAAATTCTATAATCATGAAGATGTTCCCTGGGTGGAGCTTGTTTGGGATGCCTACTACAGAAACAAGATACCGCATGCATCTGAGGCGGTGGGCTCTTTCTGGTGGAAAGATGTGATGCAACTCAGTGGGATCTTCCGAGGGATCACTAAAGTCACCCCCGGGGAGGGCTCTAGTGCTCTGTTCTGGAAAGATGTTTGGTTTGATAGTACTCAAGATTCCCCATTAATGGATATATACCCACGAGCCTTTTCCTCTTGTTTGAATGAGGACGACTCCATTGTTAAGGTTCTTGCTGCAACTGACCCATCCATGATTTTTAGTCTACCTCTTTCGACCCAGGCGAGAGAGGAAATCAAAGAGATCCAGGAGGGGTTGCCGCAAAATCGGCTGGCCGCCGATAGCTGTGATGTCTGGGAATGCTTGCTCGGGCGTTTTTCGTCCAAGAAATTCTATAACCACTGCTATAAACAGGTTGTGGCAGATGAGGCGTTTGGATGGCTCTGGAAAGCTAAAAGCCCGATCAAATTCAAGATGTTTGGGTGGCTACTCCTAGTTGATCGTCTGAATACCAGGAATATGCTCAAACGCAGACACTTTGTCGTCGTGGGGGGCAACTATGCATGCATGTTCTGTCAAAACCCTCCAGAGGAAACGGTGGAACACCTGTTCTTCAATTGCCCCTTTAGTCACCGATGCTGGGATGTAGTTGGAATGACATGGCCGATAGCTGACAACAGACTGGCTCTTCTGCATAGAGGTAGGGGTAATTGGAGACAACCTCTCTTCATGGATATCTTTCTCTTGGCTGCTTGGAGTCTTTGGATGGAGAGAAACAATCAACACTTTAGAGGGATTCAGCACTCCTATGGAGCATGGCTAGCTAGATTCAAGCATCTCTTGGAGTTGCTAACACATAACTACCGGGAGGAACTTCATCCCTTCCTGTCTAATTACATTGTAAACTTGGGTCACTAAGACCGTGGATAGCTAGCATGGCCGGGGGGGCACAAAACCCCTTTGTAACACATATGTAATTGTTCCTTTGTGAGTAATACAAAGTCAGTGGGAGCCTCTCCTACTGTCGTTCTTCCTCAAAAAAAAAGATAAGACTACCTTATCAACCATTGTACATGCTCTTACCTACCAGCCCTACCAAGAAACGACTACTCTACAAAGTGTCGTTATAGGCACGTTTCAACCCATGGCCCTGTTTGGATACATTTGTTGTCAATCTAACCCTGCCATCCAAACACCACTTTGGTTAGAGTTAGTTCAGGGTTAGAATCTAACCTCTGACTTAGAGTATGCAAACATGGCCCATGTCGCCCATTAAGTCAACGCCTTCTATTCGACCGGGCGTTATGACTTGTGGGACCTACATGTCAGTCTGCACAAAAATCCCCGAGTGACCTCCTACCTCCGGCCCGTCCACCTAGTCATCCTCGGCCATGGGACGCAGCTACCGCCGCCGGCAGAAGGCGAGGTCAAAACCGCCGGTGGTGCGGAGCCCATCTTGCGGCAGCCCGGATACCAGCTCCGTCCGGCGCTCGCGGCCGCTAGCTAGCCTAGATAGCTCTGTCCAGCTGCTTGTCTGCAAGGTTTGCTAGCTAGATTGGCACGGCGGCGCGGCGGCTTGCTCGCGCGCGCCGCGCTAAGGCCAGCCATCTGGCTCGAGCAAAGGCCAGCGCGGCGGCTTGCTCGCTCGTGAGTCACGCTCGGGCTAGCCTACCAACCCGTGTGGAGGCCAGCGCGGCGTCCGGCCCGTCCGGCGGAGCGGCGGCCAACTCGCTCATCACCGGCGCCACCGACGAACACGCATTAGTATTGTTTGAAGTAATGTTCAGGAAAAATAATGATTTGAGGGGGAATAACAGGATAGAAGGTAAAATGTGGGTCCCTCATGTCAATGGTCAAACAAAATTTGTTGGTTTAAGCTGCCTCGTCAGCACGGACGTGTGGTCCAACCCTGTCATAAATGGGTTTAAACTAACCTAATCGGTAGGTAGTAGTTTTTGGCGTGGATTAAGAAATTTTGGGTATGTTTTTGCTATTTTTTGTACAATAGATTCTTCCTAGGGCTAGTTGAAAGTGGTAGTTTTTTGTTAAATACTCTACATATTGTAAGTAGGAGTGAAAGTTAAGCTTTGGAACCCAATAAACAAGGCTAGTTACATAGTGCATATGTGTACATGATTGAAAGTAAATATCAACCATGAGTGACTAATATCTTGATGGAAAACTCGAAACTGTGGAATACTAGGGAAAAAAATTGCATGGTTGGAAATACTAGCAATGTTCATGTGCGTTGCAACGAATCATAATTAGAATAATACTTATTCACAAACTTGGTACAAAACACTCTAATTTTGATATACGTATATCACTAGAGATATATTATGTTTCAATTAGAATATATTCCTTGGGCTGTTTTGGTGAGGTCAGGGAGGGATGTGGTTGGTTTCAAGATACTAATTATGGGTTTTTCTGCAAATTGGTAGACAAGTGGGATGTTTGTGAGAAAAGGCAACAACTTACCTCATAGTCGTTAGATGTAGATCTAATGGTCACAAACGACGGATGGCAGACACACCATCATCACCAACTTAGTCTTCTGTAGGAGTACTAGCAAGATACGTGCATTGCACGAAACATCAAGATGCATTTTTTAATAAAAACACTCATTGTGATTGACCCATGCGGGAGTAATCCCATGTGTAAAAACTAATGATATCTCGAGAAATAGGAGATAAGGTGAAGAGGAGTGGGGTGTGGTGGTGATTGGTGGTCGGACTGAGCGGAGGCATGGGGATTGACGATGCCGGCAGCGGCCACCAGGCCAGTTTGTTCCAGAGGCTTCCTTTCTTAATTGCTCAACAATGAGGTTGTTGGAGATAAGGATGAACGAGGGAAGTCCTTGTCCGTAAATGTGGAGAGGGGTGCGGGTATCTTTTAGTTTAATTTCCATCAGTCAGATATAGATCGGACGGTTTATATTGCAAGATGGCACACGTACCATCATCACCAACTCGGTTTTTTATAAGAGAAGAAATATAAGTATGGAGATACAAACGTATTATCGATACTTGTTTCCTTAAACTAGCATCTACATTCTATTCAACGCCTCGGCATGTGAGGCCTTAGCACAATGACTTCTCGACTGTGTAAAACAAACGTTTTCCCGTCGCCGATAAGGAGGGGGTGACGGCGGCGCGCTTTTTGGCTTGCTCTAGTCCTAGTAGTCATACTAGGTGGTCTAAGCACGTGTAGATTTATTCTTTTTCACGTCTCGTGTTCGCCGTACTGCCACAACTGTTGATGAATAGACGGTAAGTTATTCACGGGGAAACCCTTGTTGAGCGTGTTTGCGAGAGAGAAAGAGAGAGAGAGAGAGAGACAGTGTGCGTGTGTGATATGTCTAGAGACTGAGGCAATGATAATAGATTCTTTGTGTCTATGTGTGTGGAGGATAGAGAGAGACATGTACATGGGGCTTTGTGTTGTGTAACGTGGAGACACATATACATAATTAGAGAGTGAGTGTGAGAGATACACATGCGGACATGGGGAGAGATGAGGATCCAGATTAATGGGTGTTTGTGCGTGTCTGTGTGTGTTTGTGCGCGCGTTTGTGTGTGAGAGGGAGTGTGTGTATGTGGAGTAGAGAGACCACTAATGATGTAAACCTAGTATAAGGGAAGGGGGAATGGTGTGACATGTGTAGTAGCGGGATAGCATGGGTGCGGGCGGGGGGAGCAAACTATTTGGAAGAGACATCGATTGTGTGTGGGAGAGGGGTGTGAGAGCGAGAGAGAGAGAGCTAGCGACGGAGAGAGAGAGAGAGAGAGAGAGAGAGGAAGAGAGGGGGCGTTTGTGTCCATAAATGGCATATAGATAGGGAGACAATGTTGATGTTGTTTGAAATTGGCCTATGTACGGAGACGCAAGGGAAGCGAGTCATCGTGTGTGTGATAGGGACTTCATGAGAGATCTAGAATAGATGGTGTAGAGAACAATGTGCGAGATCGAGAACGATGATACATTAGGGAGCTATGGAAAGAGTCACGACATATATGTATACAGGGAGGAGCTGGGGCGGGTCCGCATGTGGGAGAGATAGAAAGAGGAGAGTGGTGCACAAGGAGACAAAGTGTGCTTGTTTTGCAGTGGGGGTGGTGTGTGAGGTGAGTGTGCGAGAACCACATAACTAGGGAGATAGACGTTTGGGGGCGACGTTTTGTGTGTATGGGAAAGATGCACTCTACATAGTGCATGTGCTTGGGAAAGAGAGATGCCAGGAGACCTAGCTAGAGAGTGGGGGAAGAGATGTGTGCATGCCCAATAGACAAAGTGATAGAGACCTATATTGGGGTCCGGACTTTAGAAGAGAGAGGGGTGTTAATGTGCTCATGTGTTGGTGTTTGGGGGAGAGAACGACTTCTCTGTGTGTGGGGGGCGACGAGGGGGGTTGGCTTCAGATAAAGAGTGAGGTGTCTATATTTGAGGGACTTTAGCGTAATTGAGATATACATGGTCAATAGTGTGTGCACTCAAGGTTGATCAATTTGTTTCACTGTTTGGACTATGAGATAACGATACTTTTGAACATGCGTGATATACTTTGATGTACCAGAATTACAAACCTAAGACTGGAATTTGGAATTCGACCCCATCATTAGCTTTTGTAATTCATTTACGGAGGTACATTTTTAAGCCGGGATTTCGTGATTTCAAATTCATATATCAAACCTAGAGATATACACATACGGGCATGTTCAAACTTTATAATCATCCACTTTATTCATACACATACACATTTTTGCTTTTGTCATCATATTTAGGATAAACACATTTGGAATTTCATTTGAATTGGACCATATGATGGTATTTTCTTGTAGTAGCTCAATGATCCTTGAATTGAATGGACAATCTAAGTTTCGAGTTGGAGACATTGATTTTTAAAACTTGCACTTTTTTTGCGTGCAAAACAAACAAATTCTCGGCCATGATATCATAGTCGGCCGTACAAGAGCAGAATATAACTTCAGGCGCCAAAAGCTTTCAAACTTCCCGCTCACATCGAAATATCTCGCGCCCGAAAGTTTAGCCCTGCGATATTCCTGTTTTACCCCAGCCACTTGAACGGAAAAGGGCTGCTTTGGTAACTCCATTGTTTTCCCCTCTTTGCCCCCAACATTCTTCCCCAGAGCCCCTCCCCTTCCCCTCCCCGACCCCCCCCCCAAACCATGGCAAGCCGCCGAATCTAGTCCTCCGCCACAGCGGTGGACCTCACACCCCGACGGATCTACCTTCCGCACCTTGGAACCCCCAACTGCCAACTCACCACTTCACTGGAGCTGCTTCAGCGACTGGCTTGTACACCGCTCCAGATCTCCTTGACCGCCATCATGGTCCACCGCACCGGATCTGCTTAACCGGTGCCCTCGTCCACCACAGTGTAGGCCCTTCACTGACTCCCTCGTCCGTCCCTTCGCTGGCCCTTCATACAAGCCTCGTCCGCCGCAACAGATCTGCCTCACCGAAAGCACTATACAACGCGCCCGCTGAAGCCTTCGTCCACTACACCGGACCCGCTCCACGGACGCCATATTCAACTCCACCGGCCCTGCTTTACCGACCCCGCAGCCACTTACCACAGATGAGCTTTCTTGTATGTCGATAGGCGCCGCAACCGTAGCACCGGAGCCGCTTCAGCGACGACGACAGCCGGCCCAAACTCAACCACAACACGAGCACCATCGACGATCCTTAGCTATCAAGTATGCCAACGATACCCATACGCCGCCGAGAATCAGGTACTATTATCCAACGGCCGGCTCCTACGTTCACTTTCTTAGCATAAGCACCGCACCTTTGAATTTCTTTAGGGCATCATTCAGTTTTTCATGAGACGCCTTATTCTGCTTGCACCTGTCGGGCCATACTTCTGGCAGTGAACATGTTACATGTGCTAAATTACATACCAGTGCACATATAGTTAATATGCTTTAGTTTTGTCCTAAGTATTACTGTACTTCCTAGATATCATTGCCTACTATTTTACTTCTTGCATGCTATATTTATGATAATGGTGTTGTTCTGATGCCACCTGTTGGTTCCATCAGACTGCTTCATGTTCTCTATGCTTAATTACACATCAGCAAACTAGCATGTGGTTCCGCTGGTTTTTGTTCTTTTTACCCTACATTTTCTGATGCTAGCTATTACATCACTGCTACGAGCCTCTGTTCATTACTTTTTTGTGTGTTCTTGATCTTCCCAAGTTGCATGACTAATTTGATGCTTCTATTAATTATGGAGCTGTCAACCCCATCAAGCAAAATATTTGTTCTTTTGGGGCTGGCACCTCGAACAAGCATAAAAATAGAGGGAAGCAGCTATATTGTCGTGTATGCACACACCCTTCTTTCATTAGTTTAGATGAACCATTGATGATCAATTCGAACCAGTGCATGCGATTAAAATTAATTTTACCTAAATAGAGGGTGCAGAATAAACTACAACAAGTAGATTTGCAACCACGGGATGCTGACGATATCTTCAAAGAACATTGCAACAGCAGCGAGGCTTCACAGCAACATATGGTAAGCCAGTGTGTTTTAGTACATATGAAATGTAATGTGTGTGGGCTGCTTTCTTGGCTTGTGCCCTCAACCTGTAATCCTATAGAATAATGATACATCTCCAACGTATCTATAATTTATGAAGTATTCATGCTATTATATTACCTGTTTTGGATGTATATGGGCTTTACTAAACACTCTCATATTATTTTTTGGGACTAACCTATTAACCTAGAGCCCAGTGCCAGTTTTTGTTTTTTCCCTTGTTTCAGTGTTTCGCAGAAAAGGAATATCAAACGGAGTCCAAACGGAATGAAACCTTCGGGAGCGTGATTTTTGGAACAAACGTGATCCAAGAGACTTGGAGTTGAAGTCAAGGAAGCTTCGAGGTGGCCACGAGGCAGGGAGGCGCGCCCCCACCCTCATGGGCCCCTCGTGGCTCCCTTGACCAACTTCTTTCGCCTATATATATCCATATACCCTAAAACCATCGGGGAACAGAATAGATCGGGAGTTCCGCCGCCGCAAGCCTCTGTAGCCACCAAAAACCAATCGGGACCCTGTTCTGGCACCCTGCCGGAGGGGGGATCCCTCACCGGTGGCCATCTTCATCATCCCGGCGCTCTCCATGACGAGGAGGGAGTAGTTCACCCTCGGGGCTGACGGTATGTACCAGTAGCTATGTGTTTGATCTCTCTCTCTCTCTCGTGTTCTTGATTTGGCACGATCTTGATGTATCGCGAGCTTTGCTATTATAGTTGGATCTTATGATGTTTCTCCCCCTCTACTCACTTGTAATGGATTGAGTTTTCCCTTTGAAGTTATCTTATCGGATTGAGTCTTTAAGGATTTGAGAACACTTGATGTATGTCTTGCATGTGCTTATCTGTGGTGACAATGGGATATTCACGTGATCTACTTGATATATGTTTTGGTGATCAACTTGCGGACCGTAACATTGTGAACTTATGCATAGGGGTTGGCACACGTTTTCGTCTTGACTCTCCGGTAGAAACTTTGGGGCACTCTTTGAAGTACTTTGTGTTGGTTTGAATAGATGAATCTGAGATTGTGTGATGCATATCGTATAATCATACCCACGGATACTTGACGTGACATTGGAGTATCTAGGTGACATTAGGGTTTTGGTTGATTTGTGTCTTAAGGTGTTATTCTAGTACGAACTCTATGATAGATCGAACGGAAAGAATAGCTTCGTGTTATTTTACTACGGACTCTTGAATAGATCGATCAGAAAGAATAACTTTGAGGTGGTTTCGTACCCTACAATAATCTCTTCGTTTGTTCTCTGCTATTAGTGACTTTGGAGTGAGTCTTTGTTGCATGTTGAGGGATAGTTATATGATCCAATTATGTTATTATTGTTCAGAAAACTTACACTAGTGAAAGTATGAACCCTAGGCCTTGTTTCAACTCATTGCAATACCGTTTTCGCTCACTTTTATCATTAGTTACCTTAATGTTTTTATAATTTCAGATTACAAAAACCTATATCTACCATCCATATTGCACTTGTATCACCATCTCTTCGCCGAACTAGTGCACCTATACAATTTACCATTGTATTGGGTGTGTTGGGGACACAAGAGACTCTTTGTTATTTGGTTGCAGGGTTGTTTGAGAGAGACCATCTTCATCCTACACCTCCCACGGATTGATAAACCTTAGGTCATCCACTTGAGGGAAATTTGCTACTGTCCTACAAACCTCTGCACTTGGAGGCCCAACAACGTCTACAAGAAGAAGGTTGCGTAGTAGACATCAAGCTCTTTTCTGGCGCCGTTGCCGGGGAGGTGAGTGCTTGAAGGTATATCTTTAGATCTTGCAATCGAATCTTTTAGTTTCTTGTTTTATCACTAGTTTAGTCTATAAAAGAAAATTAAAAAATGGAATTGAGTTTGCTTCATACGCTTCATCTTTTTAATATCTTTCGTGAGAATGATGGAAAGGAAAATTGTGCTCAAGTGCTAGAAGAAGAAGTCTATAAAATGTTTGGCACTAAATCTTTGAATGATGAGCATGATTGCAATGTTGTTAGTATGAACTCTTTGAATATCCATGGTACTAATGATGATTGCACTATTCATGATGAAAATGTTTCCTATAAGCATGTCGATTTCTGTGGAGTGCATAGAGTTTGCAAATACATACCAAAAAGGGAAGATAGATTTTGTAAGAGGCACAAGCACTTAGAAACTAAATGGTTGCAAGAAAGGCTAGATGATTGTGCTGAAAGATTCAATATTTATCCCCATCCTTGTGAACTTTGCAATGAACATGGTCATTTAAAGCTCCAATACTATTTGTTTCATGATCAAATCGTGTCCAAAAATTGTGATAACTTGATTACCCTTGAGCATCATAAAGAGCTTAGTCTTCTTTTGGGGTATGAAGAAAGGAAACGTATAACTGAGGGTATTCCAAAATTTAATCTTGATAAATTTCTTGATTTTGATCTAGAAGAAATTTTTATGTATTGTGCGGTGAATTGCATTGAAAATCCTTATATTGCCAATTACATAAAGAAAAGAAAACAAATAGAGGATGAAGAGAATACTAATGAAAGGGAAGAGGCTTCCCAATATCCTCCTATTATTTCTTATGATGAATCAGGTAACGAGGAGGAGCCTTCTATCCAACCAATCTCATCAATAAGGAGCTCAAAAAAGAGGATTGAACCCACACATAATGTGAAGAAGAGAAAGAAAAGACGGAGAAACAAAGGTAAAAAGGTATCCCTCCCAAATGATGTTGCTCCTATTACTCCTTGTGATGATGATAATTGCTATACTATTGGTGCTATCCATACTATTAATGATGAGAGTGATTATGCTTATGATATGAAAAGGCTCAAGCTTGGGGATGCTATGTTTGATGAGAATGACATGTTTGAGAATATATTTGCTGCAATTAATGTTTGTCCCAAGCTTGGGGATGCTATGTTTAATGAAGATGATATTTTTAGCCTCCCAAGTTTTGATATGCAAATTTGTTATGATGATAGCATGCCTCCTACTTATGATGATTATATTGATGAAAGTGGGTTTGGAAGAGTGTCAACTTTAGGAAGTAATGATCCCACTATTTTGGAGGATGTTGAATCTTATTGTGATAATTATAAAAGTGGATTTGGAGAGGTCATGACTTTATTTAGTGATGAATCCACTATTTCGGAAGAAGTTTCAATTGATTATGATGAGAACAAAGTTGCTACTTATGATGATTATTGTGATGACACTTATGCTATAAAAAGTAGTGATGATTGTACTTATAAAACTTGTCATAATTATGATTACCCTTTTTCTGAACATTACTCTTTTAATGTGGAAACAATTTATAGTATTCGAGTCTCTTATGATACTCCCACTATTCCGATTGAGAAGAATTTTGCTTATGTGGAGAGTAATAAAATTTCTATGCTTGTAGATCATGAAAAGAATGCTTTAGGTGCTGGTTATATTGTTGAATTCATTCATGATGCTACTGAAAATTATTATGAGGGAGGAATATATGCTTGTAGGAATTGCAATAATATCAAGTTTCCTCTCTATGTGCTTAAAGTTTTGAAGTTATGCTTGTTTTGCCTTCCTATGCTAGTTGATTATTGTTCCCATAAGTTGTTTGCTCACAAAATACCTATGCATAGGAAGTGGGTTAGACTTAAATGTGCTAGACATATTCTTCATGATGCTCTCTTTATGTTTCAATTCTTACCTTTTATGTGAGCATCATTGAAATCATCATGCCTAGCTAGGGGCGTTAAACGATAGCGCTTGTTGGGAGGCAACCCAATTTTATTTTAGTTTTTTGCTTTTTCGTTCTGTTTAGTAATAAATAATCCATCTAGCCTCTGTTTAGATGTGGTTTTATGTTTTAATTAGTGTTTGTGCCAAGTAGAACCTTTGGGAAGACTTGGGTGAAGTCTTTATGATCATGCTGTAAAAAACAGAAACTTTGCGCTCACGAGTTTAGCTGTCATTTTTTACAGAAGAGTGCTTTTAAGTCGATTCTTTTTGAATAAGATTAATAGACAAATTCCTCAGGTCCAAAATTTTATTTCAGAATTGTTGTAGTTCCACAAGTATACGTTTGATACAGATTACTACAGACTGTTCTGTTTTTGACAGATTCTATTTTCTATGTGTTGTTTGCTTATTTTGATGAATCTATGAGTAGTATCGGAGGGTATGAACCATAGATAAGTTGTAATACAGTAGATATTACACCAATATGAATTTAGAATGAGTTCACAACAGTACCTAAGTGGTGATTTATTTTCTTATACTAACGGAGCTTACGAGTTTTCTGTTGAGTTTTGTGTTGTGAAGTTTTCAAGTTTTGGGTAAAGATTCGATGGACTATGGAATAAGGAGTGGCAAGATCCTAAGATTGGGGATTCCCAAGGCACCCCAGGGTAATATTCAAGTAAAACCAAGATCCTAAGCTTGGGGATGCCCCGGATGGCATCCCCTCTTTCGTCTTCGTTCATCGGTAACTTTACTTGGAGCTATATTTTTATTCAGCACATGATATGTGTTTTGCTTGGAGCATCAATTTATTTTGTTAGGATTTGCTTGCTGTTATTTATAATAATGTTTTGCATCTCTATTTTCAATAAAAATGACAAGGATAGCCTTTACTATGCTTGTTTTTACAAGTCTACATGTTGCTGTTTGAAAACATAAAGTTTACCGCTGTTGCAAAAATTCCCTAGAAAAGTCAGAATGTGATAAAATGTTGAAACCTTTTGCATAATAAGCTCTGATAAATTTACTACAGTGGGAATTTTCTTTCATAATGTTTGGAGTTAGGGAAGTATGATGAATCTTGCATTCTTTACAGACTGTACTGTTTGGGCAGATTGCTGTTATGTTTGCATTGTTTGCACATGTGTGCTTGTTTAATGATTCTATTTGAGGATAGGACTATTAAATATGCAGAGGCATTTAGTATGCAATGTTGAATAATAATTTTAGTGATTTGCTACAGTATAGTATGGTAAGGTTTTTGCATTGGTTTATACTAACTTATCTCACGAGTCCTTGTTGAGTTTTGTGTGGTTGAAGCTTTTGAGATTTAGGGAGACCGTGATATGAGAGGAATTAAGGAGACACAAAAGCTCAAGCTTGGGGATGCCCAAGGCATCCCAAGATAATATTTCAAGAAGTCTCAAGCATCTAAGCTTGGGGATGCCCCGGTAGGCATCCCACCTTTCTTCTTCAACAATTATCGGTTAGTATCGGTTGAGCCTAAGTTTTGGCTTCTTCACATGATGAGTGCTATTCTTGAAATGTCGTTTTATTTAGCTTTTCTTGTTGTTTGAATAAAATACCAAGATCTGAAATTCTTAAATGAGAGAGAGTCTTCACAAAGCTACATAATTATTTAACTACTCATTGATCTTCACTTTTATCTTTTTGGAGTAGTTTGTCATTTACTCATGTGCTTCACTTATATCCTATGAGTAAATGGTTGAATGATTTGAATGTCATAAATCTGAAATTATATATGTTTCATATGCCTTTCCCATGGGGAGTAATGCCTTCACATATAAGAAGTAGAGGTGGTAATTTTTTTGAAGGTTAGCAAACATTGTATTGGTCACTTGAACAATTCATGAAAGAACATTGAAGGAAGAGAGATTTCACATATAAATATACTATCTTTGACATCTTCTATGATTGTGAGCCCCATTAATTATTTTCAAACCTGAGCAAATTAGTTGAAGTTGGACAAGGAAGATAGCATAATGAGTTATGCTTGGGTATATTTGTATAGAAGTTATATTGTTATAGATCCTCCAACATGTGGTGCTTGCTATTTAGAATCCTTTGCTAGCCAAAATATCTGTACTAAGCGGGAATACTGCTTGTGCATCCATATTCCTTGAACCAAGTTTATTCCATGAGTGTCCACCATATCTACCTATATGCGGTATTTACCTGCCGTTCCAAGTAAATTTGCATGTGCCAAACTCTAAACCTTCAAATAATAATCTGTTTTGTATGCCCGAATCGCTCATGTAGCAACTAGGGGTTGTCAGTATCTTCCATGCTAGGTGGGTTATTCTCACGATGAGTGGACTCCGCTCATCATTCACGAGAAAATGGCTGGTAACTGGGATGCCCAGTCCTATGATCAAAAGATCAAAAACAATTTCGCAAATAATTTAAACAAAACTCCCCCAGGAATGTTGATAGTTGGACGGCACCCGTTGTTTCGGACAAGCCGTGGAGTGTGAATGTTGGTGGAGGGGGAGTAAAAAATTTACCTTTCTGCGTGGGAACCGCCTATGATGTATCTAGTATGGAAGATATTGGGAACTCTTGGTCGTTATGTTGACAATGAAAGCATACCTCTCAAAATTATTTTCATCTATGTTTTAGCTTCGAGCTCTGGCACCTCTGCAAATCTCTGCTCCCCTCTGCGAAGGGCCTATCTTTTACTTTTATGCAAGAGTCAGTAGTATTCCTTCTCATTCCAACCTACTCTTTAGTTGGCAAGCATCATGTGGTGGAGAAAGATCTAAGCATATATGGCCATTCAAATATATTTGATCATGAATTATTATTGCTGACAATTATCTATATGATAAATAGTTGGGAGGCAAAACATTAAGCCCCTATCTTTCTCTGTGTTCGATGGATGCTATTTGTTCTAAAAATATGCTTTGAGTGGTAGCAATCATGGAAGACTATATGATAGTTGAGTATGTGGGATTTGCTAAATCAAAGCTCTGACATAGACTCTTCCTGAAAATAAGATGAATTGTAATTGTTTGATGACTAATAACACGGTTTGTTAGTTTTCAAGAAAGTTTATGATCTATAATTTAACATGTGAATAGTTTGTTACTTGATCATGAAAAGTTTTATGAGATGAGCTACTGTTATGACATATGATGATGCTAGAAAAGGTGATTGAAATTATCATTGATCAAACTTGTGCACCTGCTAGCATTCACACTTCATAAATTATTTCTTTTATCATTTACCTACTCCAGGACGAGCAGGAATTAAGCTTGGGGATGATGATACGTCTCCAACGTATCTATAATTTATGAAGTATTCATGCTATTATATTATCTGTTTTGGATGTTTATGAGCTTTACTATGCACTTTTATATTATTTTTGGGACTAACCTATTAACCCAGAGCCCAGTGCCAGTTTCTGTTTTTCCCTTGTTTCAGTGTTTCGCAGAAAAGGAATATCAAACGGAGTCCAAACGGAATGAAACCTTCGGGAGCATGATTTTTGGAACGAACGTGATCCAGGAGACTTGGAGTTGAAGTCAAGGAAGCTTCTAGGTGGCCACAAGGCAGGGAGGCGCGCCTGCCCCCCTGGGCGCGCCCCCACCCTTGTGGGCCCCTCGTGGCTCCCCTGACCGACTTCTTTCGCCTATATATATATCCATATACCTTAAAACCATCGGGGAACAGAATAGATCGGGAGTTCCGCCGCCGCAAGCCTCTGTAGCCACCAAAAACCAATCGGGACCCTGTTCCGGCACCCTGCCGGAGGGGGGATCCCTCACCGGTGGCCATCTTCATCATCCCGGCGCTCTCCATGACGAGGAGGGAGTAGTTCACCCTCGGGGCTGACGGTATGTACCAGTAGCTATGTGTTTGATCTCTCTCTCTCTCTCTCGTGTTCTTGATTTGGCACGATCTTGATGTATCGCGAGCTTTGCTATTATAGTTGGATCTTATGATGTTTCTCCCCCTCTACTCACTTGTAATGGATTGAGTTTTCCCTTTGAAGTTATCTTATCGGATTGAGTCTTTAAGGATTTGAGAACACTTGATGTATGTCTTGCATGTGCTTATCTGTGGTGACAATGGGATATTCACGTGATCTACTTGATGTATGTTTTGGTGATCAACTTGCGGGTTCCGTAACATTGTGAACTTATGCATATGGGTTGGCACACGTTTTCGTCTTGACTCTCCGGTAGAAACTTTGGGGCACTCTTTGAAGTACTTTGTGTTGGTTTGAATAGATGAATCTGAGATTGTGTGATGCATATCGTATAATCATACCCACGGATACTTGAGGTGACATTGGAGTATCTAGGTGACATTAGGGTTTTGGTTGATTTGTGTCTTAAGGTGTTATTCTAGTACGAACTCTATGATAGATCGAACGGAAAGAATAGCTTCGTGTTATTTTACTACGGACTCTTGAATAGATCGATCAGAAAGAATAACTTTGAGGTGGTTTCGTACCCTACAATAATCTCTTCGTTTGTTCTCCGCTATTAGTGACTTTGGAGTGACTCTTTGTTGCATGTTGAGGGATAGTTATATGATCCAATTATGTTATTATTGTTGAGAGAACTTGCACTAGTGAAAGTATGAACCCTAGGCCTTGTTTCAACTCATTGCAATACTGTTTTCGCTCACTTTTATCATTAGTTACCTTGCTAGTGGTATGATAGTTCAAAAGAGTTTTTGTTTTTTGAGGAAAATGAACCAGGGAGCTAGCAAAAACTAACTAGATGGGACTGGCAGATGTCGTTTATTTGCCACTTACATCCCTAGTTTCATCTTACCATTTTAATTTCTTTTCGGCTGATGCTGCTTCGAACCATTTAAATATAGCTTGCCATGCTCGGAAATAATTCGTATGTCGTTTACCATGTAAGATTACTGCCTGGATCATGCGATAACTATCTCTTACTTATTTCCAGCGGAAACCTTTCAGGATGCCGTTCACACTAGGACACAATGTACAACCACAGAATCTATTTGTGGAAGCAGTGCGCCATCCATGTTACCATATGGTAGCAGTTCAGAGGCAACACCATCCGAGAGCAGTCTGAGCACATATATTATAGTTCTTGAGGCTCTACTAGAGGCAGAAAGAGATGGTGTGGCTGCCATGAATGAGGTAATCTCGATCTTGAAGCTGGAAATTATGCAATTAGCTGCACACATTATGAAACCAACCCAAGAATTGGAGGAAGTAAGAATGTTGCATTTGAAGACGGAGGAGGTCCTGCTGCTTCTGCTATCTGAAGCCCAGGGTAATCCCAGTTCTTCTTTAGATAGCAGTTGAAATTGTCATTAGATTATTGTACTTGCATGTTGTGTCATGTCTCTGAATGGATTATGTTGTAAGACCCCCTATGTTGTCCATGTGTTGTAATGATCCGAATTTTTTAGGCGAGGTAATCCTCAGTACTTGTATGATTGACATAAGGTGAACTATTTTTCGTGCGAGCATATTGTTTTGGATGAAATAACTGTTTGACTCAAAGTGTATCCAACCTATTGAATTCGAAGATCACGACATTTCTAAATCATAATCATATATAAAGGTGGAATAAATCTTTGTTGTGGTTTTGAAGAAATAAATAACAAAACGTAGAATTATCTGTGGATATTCGTAATCGAATAAAAATTGGATTTGGATTTAGTTGCCAGGGCCCAGGGCAAACGTGAATGCTAATTCTCCCAAGTTTTGAACGAAGTGGCTAAACACCCACTATCAT
Source organism: Triticum aestivum (assembly GCF_018294505.1). Classification (NCBI taxonomy): domain Eukaryota; kingdom Viridiplantae; phylum Streptophyta; class Magnoliopsida; order Poales; family Poaceae; genus Triticum; species Triticum aestivum. The sequence continues at coordinate 512,965,832 of NC_057802.1, read as the reverse complement.
TTGTGGGCTGCCCGAAGCAAGTGTTTGCGAGATGGAAATTACTGTCTACCCCTGACACTTGACATCCTTATCGACCGGATTTACACTGCTGTCGATAGGGGTAGACTAGTAACTCCAATCAGATGTGACACGACGGCCTCTGAGCCCATTCAGACACGGTGGGCGCCAAACATGGGCGGCAAAACACATTTGATTCAAGCTCGTCCGAAAGACATGTGTCTCTCCCTCCATTTCCCCATTCATCCATGGTGGGCGGCAAAACAAACTCTCCTCGTCCGAAATCGATGTAGGCTAATATTTTAAATAGGGGCAGATGTGTAACTTCCCTCAGACGTGACACAACCGCCCTACCTGTCAGCCCCGTTCATACACTGTGGGCGCCAACCGTGGGCGGAAAAACACCCTCTCCTCGCCCGAAATCATTACCGGCAAATATTTGGGAGATGCGAGATTACCGTCCTATCCCCAACCGACGTGATGTCCGAAATTTTAAACGGGGGATAAGTTCGTAACTTTGCCACATTTCAGACAAGCGCGTCCCAAAGTTTGAGATCCCCCCTCCCCCTCCATTTCCCCATTCATACACCGTTGGCGCCACGACAACCTCCCCACTGCGGCCAGCCTCCTCCGTCCGCCACCCCATCCTCCACCTTGCCGGAGCCACTACCCCTACCCCGTCGTCCACTGCAAGAGATGGACGTCTCTCATCCACGGCGCCGGACCAGGATCCTTTCACCGCATCGTCCCGCTTCATCGGCACCGCCGTCCACTTTGCCGTTGCCGCTCCTACGACCGCCTCGTCCACGGCAACAGGATTTATCCCCCAACACGGCCGTCTGCCATCTAAAGTCTTCTTCCCCGCCGCCGATAGCCATCGCACCCGCAGCGCCCTCAACGTATCAGCAGGGGCCTACACGGCGTCGCAAGAGAGGTGGTACTCTTCCATATGTGCTTAAGTTATTGATCTCACCTGGAAAATAGATCTTAAATTGTTTACTGTACTTTTCTTGTCCGTACCAAATCGTAGTGGCTAGTTGGATGCAAACATTGGTTGCGAAGTAGCTTTGTCCGGTTTGCACCTTCAGATCTGCCATGTCACGGTCACTATACTCGTAAAGCTTATGGTTTCCCCCCTTTATATTCACTACCATCATCGTAGGTGCTTCACTGCTTCGTGTCGTGCTAGCACTGCTCCTCAAGACCTCAACCCATCAAGCGAAACAACATGCCACTCATAATTCCAAAGCTTACGTGTTGAAATACGATTCTGATATGATGCTCATATTACTAAAATAGAGAATGTTTAATTGGTCACCTATTGTTCCTATATTCGTTTCGAAAAGCATGTGCGCCACCCACTGGTCCAGCTAGTTCCACTTTCCTGATTTTACTCTTGATGCTTAGGGTTTCCCCTTTTATCTACTCTACTATGTTCTGCGTAGGTGCTTTCTGTCATACTAGCATTACTCCACCCTTCAAGCTAAACAACACAACACTCAAAATTCCAAAGCTTAGTTGTTCAAATATGATTGTGATATGATACTGATATTAGTTAACAGACACATTTAATTGGTTAGCTAAAGGTCCCACTTGAGTTTCCAAATGCATGTCGCGACATATAGAGAGGCGGCAAAATTGCATTTCTTTGTCACTTGTTGACTGTACTTTCTTGTCCGTACCAAATCTTAGTTGTTATTTCAAAGCAAATATCGGTTGCTAACTACCCTTTGCGCGGTTTGCAGCTTCAGATCTGCCATCCCACTGCCACGGTCAACACTATACTCATCATGCTTACGGTTTCCCCATTTTATGATGACCACGATTAGCCTACGTGGTTCGTGTCATAATAGCACTGCTCCACCCATCGAGCTAAACAAGCTTAGTTGTACAAATTCAAATATGATATTATGCTGATATTAGTAAAACTGAGAGATGTTTAATTGGTCAGCTAAATGTTCCTACTTTAGTTTTGAAATGCATGTGAGCCACATATGGAGAGACCGGAAGGAATGGTATTTCTCTGTGCGCTCTGGTTCATCATGGGTGGCCAACCGACATTGTATAGAAAGAGTTGTAATATCTTCAATCTGCTTGCTCTTCTGCTCTTCTTTAAGATGATCCTCTTCTCTTGCGGTCGACTGGTCAGGTCGAGTTATTCTCCCTTAGTATATTTTGAATCTGTCAGGTCAGGTCGACTTGTTCTTCTTTACTATATGTTGAAGCTGTCATCTGCGAAGTATCATCACTTCTGGAGCTCTCATATTTTGAGTAGTAGGCCACATTATATTAATGCACACACCAAATTACAGCATGCATGGCACCTCTTAGAAGAATTGCAGAGATAGCACAAAGGGGTTTATAGGGAGGAAGTATTGGATTAGAATCACTTCTGCATTACAAAGATAATCTCACTTGTTTTTATGTTTTCATGCATGTCAGGTATTGAACATTATCAAAATGAATATGAGAATGGGCGGACGAGAGGAATATTGCGGAACAATCCACTGGCTAACAAACTTGGCATGGTGGAGGATGGCCTATCTTATTCACCCATCAAGGTGCATGCTCTAACTTGGCAAGGTTGCATTGGTCGCACATATTTTGCATCTGACCTCTTGCATTACTTCTACTTTGTTACACCATCTGCTTAGTTTAAGCATCATATATGAGTATATGCCATACCTATCCATTTTCTGTACCTATTCCATGTGTCGTCATACTATGTTTTTCCAGTCAAATGTTGTTCTTTCGTAATAGATGTCCAAAAGGAAGAAGGTGATTGCAGATCCTCGAGGAGTACAAACTAGGTATTTGGAAAAGGTAGTGATACCTGTTAAATCAGATAGATCAGCAGCCACAGAAAACACAAGCCCAACTATAACAGACTTTACCCCTACTCCAGTGGCCAAACCCCTATTAGGACTGTTGACAGCCCAGCGTCAGGTACTGTTTATGATATCCATTCAAAATTTGAACTCCTAAATTTCTGCATGTGCCTTACCTTCTCTCTTGTATGAAAACTAATTTCAGATGAATCTCCTTGCTCAAAGGATCATAGGATCTCACGACAATACTGGGCTCTGCATTGCTCTTGTCAGTACCTCTTGCCCTTTGCCAGCATACTTACACTCATTGTTGTTTGATTATGTAGCATCACTGTAAATGTTCGCTTCTTTATCCTCCCTTTGCTTGAAATTATAAGATCTATATTTACTCTTAGATAAATGTAGAATTAACACAATGGTTATGAAGTTTTGGATTGCTCATGTAAGTCCCTGTTGTCATGTACTCCCTCTGTATCGAATTAATTGTTGATCAATTGGATGTATTTAGAACTTAATAGTGCTAGATACATCCATTTGAGCGACAACTAATAACGGACGGTGGTGGTATTACTGTACATGCATCGCGAGATAGTTGATTGTCTAGCATTACTCTACATCTTATCTGCCCTGCCCTCCACTTTCTCCAAATTATCATATCTACATTTACTCTTACCAAAATGTTGAATAAAGCCAATGCCACTGCACACATTGATGTCTGCATTCCTCTTGTCAGTACCTTTTGCCTTGTAACGCTGTACTTAATTAATTGCTATTTGATTATGTATCATCAGTCTGCACCTGAGCTTCATTATCCTCTATTTCTTCCAATATTATTTGATCTATATTTACTCTTTGCAAAATGCAGAATAATGGCAACGCTTATAAAGAATTTTCTTTGGGGAATTTATTGAATTATCTTTCCATCAACATGGAGAAGGGCTTTGTCCAGCCCGTGTTAACATGTAATGTAAGTTCATCCTTCTCAAGCCTTCAAACTTTGTTCTAGTATAGATTTGGATAGGCATCATTTCCTCCACTGCTGTTTACATCTGATTGGATGTTTGCAACAACTACCAGTTTTAAATTGTAGTTGTAAAAACATGTTCCTTATGCAGAACAGATCCATTTATTTCCTTATATAATTGTGAAACCTGTTACGTGTCTCCTTGTTTCTCTTTCAGAGTCGTATCTCTTATGCCAGGCAGAACTTTAGGAACGATAGTGAGCCAAGCCATCTTGAGGACAGCGAGATGACCCCAAGGTCCTGTCTTGATGAAGACAGTGAGTTGAAGCTACTCACCAGCAGGTGTGAGACAACCTCTGTGCAGTCGCTGCCTCAATCAGTTCGACTTCTTCAGTCTCAACTTAAAGCGCAAAGGCTTGCTTCAGCTCAGCTCCGACTTGAAGTCAAAGATGTAATGAAGATGTCAGGGGACTGCCTTGCTCACTATGGTGCCATACAGCTAGGGATGAAGCATCTATCGTTGGCACAACTGAGGTCTCATCAGCTTGTTCGGCTGCTTGCAGGGCCCGAGCTTGCCAGGTCTAGTGCCTTCTGAAGTGCTCTCAGTTTTGTATATTCTTTTGTTGGCGCGTTTATATGCACTGGTGGCGACCTTTGATGCCCTGTGTATGTAATCCGCGGTCATGTTGCGCTTTATTATCACCGGTAGCGAACTTTCATTCCCAGTGGATGTAATATGCCGTAATTTCTTTGTTGTATAGTCTAGGTTTATTCTTTGGTCGGTATGCTATAATTTAGGCCAGAAGGTTCAGTGGATCTCAGTGTTGTCGGTCTTCAGGCCGACCCGTTACTCATATGGGCCAAAACGTGGGCCTATAATCATCTTGGGCCATTAGCAGGTCTAAACCTATAGTAGTTTCCCGCCTTTAACAGGCCATGGGCTACATATTTACTGTAGTGACACTGGGCTTCCTACGGGCCGTAGAAACAATGTGCCTTCTATGGTCCGTAGAAACAATGGGCCTTCTACGGGCCGTAGAAACAATGGGCCTTCTACGGGCCGTATCATCAGTGGGCCTTAGACGGGCCGTATGATCGATTGGCCAAACATGGGCCAAAAACAGACCGCATTATGGCCGTAAACGGGCTAGAGTTGGAGTCGTCCGTTCATGGGCCGACCATAACGGGCCGTCGTTAATAGGCCGTATTTGATGACGCTATGAAAACGGCCCAACGTATTAACGGGCCACAAACGGGCCGACTGTAACCATGGGTTGAATTTGGCCCACGAGCAGAAAATGGCAGTAACGGGCCGTAAGTAACCGAATGCTGGAAATGAGCCCAAGAATAAATGGGCCATGAGAAGGTCGAAAGATAACATGGGCTGGAAACGGCCCAACGGAATAATGGGTCGTTAATGGGTATAAAGTGATACACTGTTCATTACGGGCCAGTTTCACCACGGGCCGTTAATGGGTCGATGGTTACTAAGGGCCTCATATGGGCCGAAAGACGTCATGGGCCATACATGGGCCGGAAGTTAAAACAGGCTGGAATTATATTGGATGGCCCAGATGATGCTACTGGGCCTAATTCGGATAGGTCGTAAACGGGACCTGGGTTAGCGGGCTGTAAATGGGCTATATGCGAACAGGCCGTTAACAGGCTTGCCGTGGGCCAGCCCACCACCTTTTGACCAAGTCAAACGGGCCGGCCTTTTCACAGGAATGGGCCTCTGTTGGGTCGTGCCATGTGTCGACGTATCATAGGCGCTTTGGGTCCAATGAGTGGATGACATCTGTCCCAACGGTGAGCCGACACGTGTTTCCTCCAGCCAATGATGATTTTACACGTGGAAAATCCCCATTGGTCGGGGCTGTTAACGGGTTATCGGATCCAAAACCGGACCCGATAGCTTAACGGCGTTCCGTTACGATGGATGCCACGTGTCGGTCACCCTTGACGAAAGCATTTCTGTGACGCGCGATTTATCGTCATGGAAGTGGACACTTCCGTGATGATAATTTTGGTAATGTCATGGAACACTTCTACGACAGCACAGGTATGACTATCTTGATTCTGTCATAAATTTGTCATGGATGTACATGCATGATAGAAAACATGACCTACTGTGACAAACACGTATCATCACGGAAGTGTATATTTTTTTGTAGTGAAGTGAGTGGGAGGAAAGTAGAACTTGATGAGGTAACTGTTGATACGTCTCCAACATATCTATAATTTTTTATTGTTCCATGCTATTATATTATCTGTTTGGGATGTTTAATGGGCTTTAATATGTTCTTTTATATTATTTTTGTGACTAACCTATTAACCGAAGGCCCAGTGCCAGTTTCTGTTTTTTCCTATTTCAGTGTTTTGCAGAAAAGGAATACCAAACGAAATCAAAACAGAATGAAACCTTCGCGATGATCTTTCTTGGAACGAAAGTAATCCAGAAGACTTGGAGTTGAAGTCTGGAACACCGCGAGGCGGCCACGAGGCAGGAGGGCGCGCCCCCACCCTCGTGGGCCCCACGGAGCTCCACCGACGTGCTTCTTTTGCCTATATATAATCTTATACCCTAAAAACATCAGGGGGAGCCACGAAACCACTTTTTCACCGCCGCAACCTTCTGTACCTGTGAGATCCCATCTTGGGGCCTTTTTCGGCGATCTGCCGGAGGGGGAATCGATCACGGAGGGCTTCTACATCAACACCATAGCCTCTCCGATGATGTGTGAGTAGTTTACCACAGACCTTCGGGTCCATAGTTATTAGCTAGATGGCTTCTTCTCTCTCTTTGGTTCTCAATATAAAGTTCTCCTCGATGTTCTTGGAGATCTATTTGATGTAATACTCTTTTGCGGTGTGTTTGCCGAGATCCGATGAATTGTGGATTTATGATCAAGTTTATCTATGAATAATATTTGGTTCTTCTCTGAATTCTTATATGCATGATTTGATATCTTTGCAAGTCTCTCTGAATTATCGGTTTAGTTTGGCCTACTAGATTGATCTTTCTTGCAATGGGAGAAGTGCTTAGCTTTGGGTTCAATCTTGCGGTGTCCTTTCCCAGTGATAGTAGGGGCAGCAAGGCACGTATTGTATTGTTGCCATCGAGGATAAAAATATGGGGTTTATATCATATTGTTTGAGTTTATCCCTCTACATCATGTCATCTTGCTTAATGTGTTACTCTGTTCTTATGAACTTAATACTCTAGATGCATGCTGGATAGCGGTCGATGTGTGGAGTAATAGTAGTAGATGCAGAATCGTTTCGATCTACTTGACACGGACGTGATGCCTATATTCATGATCATTGCCTAGATATTCTCATAACTATGCGCTCTTCTATCAATTGCTCGGCAGTAATTTGTTCACCCACCGTAATATATGCTATCTTGAGAGAAGCCACTAGTGAAACCTATGGCCCCCGGGTCTCTTTCTTATTATATTGCATCTCTTTTATTTACATCGCATCTCGTTTACTATTTTGCAATCTTTACTTTCCAATCTATACAACAAAAATACCAAAAATATTTATCTTACTATCTTTATTAGATCTCACTTTTGCGAGTGACCGTGAAGGGACTGACAACCCCTTTATCGCGTTGGTTGCAAGGTTCATGATTGTTTGTGCAGGTACTAGGTGACTTGCGTGTTATCTCCTACTGGAATGATACCTTGGTTCTAAAAAACCGAGGGAAATACTTACGCTACTTTGCTGCATCACCCTTTCCTCTTCAAGGGAAAACCAACACATGCCCAAGAGATAGCAACTGTACCTGCTCCCTTATTGGAAAGTAGTTCATCACAGAAATAAGTTCCTGTGACTCCTACACCAATTAGTGAGGAAGCTAATGATGATGATCATGTAACTTCAGATCAAGTTACTACCGAACCTCGTAGGTCAAACAGAGTAAGATCCGCACCAGAGTGGTACGGTAATCCTGTTCTAGAGGTCATGTTACTTGACCATGACGAACCTACAAACTATGAGGAAGCGATGATGAGCCCAGATTCCGCGAAATGGCTTGAGGCCATGAAATCTGAGATGGGATCCATGTATGAGAACAAACTGTGAACTTTGGTTGACTTGCCCGATGATCGGCAAGCCATAGAGAATAAATGGATCTTCAAGAAGAAGACTGACGCTGACGGTAATGTTACTGTCTACAAAGCTCGACTTGTTGCGAAAGGTTTTTGACAAGTTCAAGGAGTTGACTACGATGAGACCTTCTCACCCGTAGCGATGCTTAAGTCCGTCCGAATCATGTTAGCAATTGCCGCATTTTATGATTATGAAATTTGGCAAATGGATGTAAAAACTGCATTCCTGAATGGATTTCTGGAAGAAGAGTTGTACATGATGCAACCCGAGGGTTTTATTGATCCAAAGGATGCTAACAAAGTGTGCAAGCTCCAGCGATCCATTTATGGACTGGTGCAAGCATCTCGGAGTTGGAATAAACGTTTTGATAGTGTGATCAAAGCATATGGTTTTATACAAACTTTTGGAGAAGCCTGTATTTACAAGAAAGCGAGTGGGAGCTCTGTAGCATTTCTAATATTATATGTGGATGCCATATTGTTAATTGGATAAGAGTTTTTCAATGAAAGACCTCGGTGAAGCTGCTTATATATTGGGCATCAAGATCTATAGAGATAGATCAAGACGCTTAATTGGACTTTCACAAAGCACATACCTTGATAAAGTTTTGAGGAAGTTCAAAATGGATCAAGCAAAGAAAGGGTTCTTGCCTGTGTTACAAGGTGTGAAGTTGAGTCAGATTCAATGCCCGACCACTGTAGAAGATAGAGAGAAAATGAAAGTCATTCCCTATGCTTCAGCCATAGGTTCTATCATGTATGCAATGATGTGTACCAGACCCGATGTGTGCCTTGCTATTAGTTTAGCAGGGAGGTACCAAAGTAATCTAGGAGTGGATCACTGGACAGCGGTCAAGAACATCCTGAAACACCTTAAAAGGACTAAGGATATGTTTCTCGTTTATGGAGGTGACAAAGAGCTCGTCGTAAATGGTTACGTCGATGCAAGCTTTGACACTGATCCGGATGACTCTAAGTCACAAACCGGATATGTATTTATATTGAACGGTGGAGCTGTAAGTTGGTGCAGTTCTAAGCAAAGCGTCGTGGCGGGATCTACGTGTGAAGTGGAGTACATAGCTGCTTCGACAGCAACAAATGAAGGAGTCTGTATGAAGGAGTTCATATCCGATCTAGGTGTCATACCTAGTTCATCGGGTCCAATGAAAATCTTTTGTGACAATACTGGTGCAATTGCCTTGGCAAAGGAATCTAGATTTCACAAGAGAACCAAGCACATCAAGAGACGCTTCAATTCCATCCACGATCAAGTCAAGGAGGGAGACGTAGAGATTTGCAAGATACATACGGATCTGAATGTTGCAGACCCGTTGACTAAGCCTCTCTCACGAGCAAAACATGATCAGTACCAAGACTCCATGGGTGTTAGAATCATTACTGTGTAATCTAGATTATTGACTCTAGTGCAAGTGGGAGACTGAAGGAAATATGCCCTAGAGGCAATAATAAAGTTGTTATTTATATTTCCTTATATCATGATAAATGTTTATTATTCATGCTAGAATTGTATTAACCGGAAACTTAGTACTTGTGTGAATACATAGACAAACAGAGTGTCACTAGTATGACTCTACTTGACTAGCTCGTTGAATCAAAGATGGTTAAGTTTCCTAGCCATAGACATGAGTTGTCATTTGATTAACGGGATCACATCATTAGAGAATGATGTGATTGACTTGACCCATCCGTTAGCTTAGCACGATGATCGTTTAGTTTGTTGCTACTGCTTTCTTCATAACTTATACATGTTCCTATGACTATGAGATTATGCAACTCCCGAATACCGGACGAACACTTTGTGTGCTATCAAACGTCACAATCTAATTGGGTGATTATAAAGATGCTCTACAGGTGTCTCCGATGGTGATTGTTGAGTTGGCATAGATCGAGATTAGGATTTGTCACTCCGATTGTCGGAGAGGTATCTCTAGGCCCTCTCGGTAATGCACATCACTATAAGCCTTGCAAGCAATGTGACTAATGAGTTAGTTGCAGGATGATGCATTACAGAATGAGTAAAGAGACTTGCCGATAACGAGATTGAACTAGGTATTGAGATACCGACGATCGATCTCAGGCAAGTAACATACCGATGACAAAGGGAACAACGTATGTTGTTATGTGGTTTGACCGATAAAGATCTTCGTAGAATATGTGGGAGCCAATATGAACATCCAGGTTCCGCTATTGGTTATTGACCGGAGATGAGTCGTAGTCATGTCTACATAGTTCTCGAACCCGTAGGGTCCGCACGCTTAACGTTCGATGACGATCAATATTATGAGTTTATGTGTTTTGATATACCGAAGGTAGTTCGAAGTTCCGGATGTGATCACGGACATGACGAGGAGTCTCGAAATGGTCGAGACATAAAGATCGATATATTGGAAGGCTATGTTTGGACACCGGAATGGTTCCGGATGAGTTCGGGCATTTTCCGGAGTACCGGGAGGTTACAGGAACCCCCCGGGGAGTCAATGGGCCTTATTGGGCCTTAGTGGAAGAGAGGAGGAGGCGGCCAGGTGGAGGGCGCCCCCCCAAGCCCAATCCGAATTGGGGTGGGGGCCGGCCCCCCTTTCCTTCTCCCTCTCTCCCTCTTCCTTCTTCTCCTACTCCTACTAGGAAGGGGGTAAACCTACTCCTAGTGGGAGTAGGACTCCCCCCCTTGGGCGCGCCCTATGAGGGTCGGCCCTCTCCTCCTCCTCCCCTCCTTTATATACGGGGGAGGGGGGCACCCCATAGACACACAAGTTGACAGTTGTCTTAGCCATGTGCGGTGCCCCCCTCCACATAATTCCACCTCGGTCATATCGTTGTAGTGCTTAGGCGAAGCCCTGCGTCGGTAACTTCATCAACACCGTCACCACGCCGTCATGTTGACGGAACTCTCCCTCGGCCTCAGCTGGATCAAGAGTACGAGGGACGTCACCGAGCTGAACGTGTGCAGATCGCGGAGGTGTCGTGCGTTCGGTACTTGATCGGTTGGATCGCGAAGACGTTCGACTACATCAACCGCGTTACTTAACGCTTCCGCTTTCGGTCTACGAGGGTACGTGGACACACTCTCCCCGCTCATTGTTATGCATCTCCTAGATAGATCTTGCGTGATCGTAGGTATTTTTTTTGAAATACTGCGTTCCCTAACAACCACTAGACGCGTAGTGCCGTGCAGCGGAAGAAGAGTTGGGGCAGCGCGTCCGCGTGGATCGTATCCTCCTCGTCCGATCTCCCTCAAACAGCCGGTCGTCTGATCCCACGTACAAGTTCGCCGGAGCGGCGCAGGTGCACCGCCTCTAACGATATCCGCACGTGCAGGAGGAACACCGTGCGGCGGACTGCTAGGTCCGATCACACAGTCGGCGGCGAGTGGAGGTGTCTATTCGCAACACATGCAAACCCTAGTGACAGCGCCGAAGCGACCAACTCAATAAGTGTGCCGCACCTCCACTATATGTAGGCATCTGTCGCGGGCTCAACTCTTGGGCCTCACACAGATCCTAAAGCCCACAAGTCTACTCGGCCACAATCCGAATACAGCTCGGATCACATCCGACCAGTGTCCTCGGATCCGACCTCGTAGGTTCCTTCCCTTAAGCGCGCGACCCCTTAGGTTCAAGTCGGCTTGGTCGCAGTTCGTATCACCTCCGAACTGCACGGTTGGTAGCGGCCTCTAGCAAGGCATGCCGAACACCAAGCAGACTATGAAGCTGGTTAGGCGAACCTGTACAACATGTCACACTTCTGTTCCCTTTGCCACATGATATATGTTGTCGGGCTCAAGGCGAGACTGTCATCCTTGTGCTAGCCCAACCTCTTTCTCGTTCCAGTGATGCCGACCACAAATTGGATTATCTCATAATCCTTGTCGCCTGGCCATGCTTATGTTGGTCAGATCACACGAGGGGCCCAGAGTATATCTCTACTGATCGGAGGGGAAAATCCCATCTTGCTCGACCATGTCTCGCAGCATGGGTCTGGACAATCCCGAAACCTACCTTTGTAACTACCCAGTCACGAAGTAGCATTTGGTTGGCCCAAAGCAAGTCTGTCTCCATCCAGAGTACATGTGCTAGCTCAGGTCTTAGGACATAGAATGTATGTTGTACTAGAGACTCACAGATGACATATCGTTGCGTCTCATAGTTGGGTCTGTCCGACTCGGACCTTATCTTGACTCGGATCCAACTACGTCGAATCCGACCAGACCTTTCCAAGTCCATATTATCCGTTTAGCATCCAATGCTCCATGGCTAGTGAGACCAAGCCATCGACCGTGTCATATGCTAGTCTAGTCGGCTGCGCGTCCACACAGCCCTTTCGACTAGGGACCTTTTAGGACAGTCATCATACAATGCATAGTCCCACAAACAAGTCGCGTACTTGCTGATACACATCATTGATAATGTCCAAGGACTATCTTTATTCATAAACACATAGGAAATATCATCATACATGATTGCCTCTAGGGCATATCTCCAACACATGCGAGCCGGAGTAGGCTTGTGCATCACCCATAACCGTGGAGGGTCTCCTTTCACTGGTCCGGTCTCTTGCTCTCAATGATGCCATGGTTGCTAACCATCTTCAGGGCAATTTTGCTTGGACCAAATTGCCCTTGTCCACTCTCTCCTCTTTGCAGATGATCTTCTAGTTTGTGGGTAAGCCACTACTCAGGAGGCTAACATTATGGCCCAAATTATTCAACATTTTTATGCCATTTCAAGTCAAATTCCAAACTGGTCCAAATTTGTAATTAGTTTTAGTACCCGTGTTAATCGAGTTGTTATTGTTGACATTAAGAGCATTTTCATAGTTCCTGATATTAATAAAAACTTTACTCATTTGGGGCACCCTATCCTTCTCCTTGCTAAAAACAGAGTTCGTGCATATAACTTTGTTCTTGATTTTTTTGGCAAAGATTTCTACTTAAATGGCAATATGCTTTCACATGTAGCTAGTATGGAACTCATAAATTTGTTTGTTTTTTCCTCCAGCCCCGTCTACTATATGTTAAACATTTTGTTCACTAAAAAAGTTCTTGCCAAGCTCACTACTATTATTAAGAACTTTCGGTGGACATGAATCAGGGAAAGCAATTCGACCAGAAGTATTTTGTTTTAGAGCATGAAGGATATTTGCACCTCTAAGCAAGAAGGGGATGGGTATTAGGAATCTCCAAGCCATTGATGAAGGTCTCATTCTTGTTGCTGCTTGAAGACCTTCTAGCTCTCTCAGTTCCCATTAGTATCTTGTCCTCAAATCCAAAAAAATTGTTGAATTCATTCATTTGGACAACCATTTCCACTACGCAAAAAATTGTCGTCTGGTCTTTCGTTCTCAAAACGATGTACTCCCTCCGTCCAAAAAAACTTGTCAGACAAATGGATAAAAATGGATGTATCTATAACTAAAATACGTCTAGATACATTCATTTTTCCGACAAGTATTTCCGCACAAAGGGAGTATAAATTAATAGCTCATTCCTTCTACCAAATTACTTAAGGGAATATATCTCTTTGGAGTAATCCTTAGTGTTCATCCTGGGCAACTTTTCGTAGCCATCTCATCATTCAGTCCCCTGACTTCATTTATCCTACTCAGGTCAAGTATCTTTGGCTCCCAGGACATTTTTCCTCAAACAACAATCTTATCACACTCTTGTTTCAAGAACCATTGGCCTCTACCATTATGCAATCCACTATTATTCAAGATGGCTGCCGTAATATTCTTTTCTGGGATCTTACTCGAAAAGGGAATGCACTTCCAAGTCCACTTACAAATTATGCTTGCAGGATATTCACAACCATCCGAGGAATAATCCTACACAGATTTCTTTGCAGGTTAACGAACTTCTTAAACAGGTCTGGAAGCAGAAGATGATGGCACCTCAAGTCTAAACTTTTGCTTGGAGGCTTCTTCAAGAAGCACTTTCCCACAGGTTTGAGAGATGGCCGTTTTTCTGTTCACATGTCTAAATTGTGTTGTAAATGTGGTAAAGATGAAAAATAAAATGCATCTTTTCTTTCTTTGTGATTTTGCTAGAGTAGCTTGGTTTGGTCATCTTTGGTACATTAAATCCAATCTTTTGGTTCAAAACCATTCCACCGTGCAAAGTGTTATTCTTAGCATGCTTAATATGAAGCACCCACATGCTTCGATACACAACATTTTAAAATTTATGTGGCGCATTTGGAAATCTAGGATTGATTGTCTCTTTGCTAGTTGCAACTCTCTCCCTAGTCACATGGCAAAAAATGCTTTGACTGACTAAATAGCGCTTTACTACATACTTTTGATCTAGAGCTGGTTGTTAATCGTGCTTATAAACAGGTGGTAAACAATGAAATGCCTACACAAAGCCGTACCCTCATGACTATTTTTGCTCCGATGCGACTTTTAAAAGTATAAAAAATTACATGTCTACTCCATGAAACATCTGCCTACAGATATTGGAGTTTTTCTTAAAAAAATTCTGAGTCAAACAAAAGTAAACGTGCAGATTCAAGTCTATGCTCCGATCACTAACTCGCCTCTACAAGAAGAAGCTCTTGCTCTTCTTATTGCAGCCCAGGTCGCCCATCGGCTTCAGATTTCTCAGCCTACATTTCCCGCAGATTGCCTCTACTTAGCTAAAGCGCGACAGATACAAGCATTTCGGCTGCTTCTACTCCTTGGACCATCATGAATACTCTTGCTGATTTCTTCTCCTTTACTCAAGATCTCCAAGCACAGGTGTATCACATATCGAGAGATTAATGACATATCTCATAACGTTGCTCACCAGGTTCTAAGGAGTGCTTCATAACCTGATATTAGTTGTTGGACGCCGATAACTGCCACACGTGTGGGCGTTAAGGAATCTGCCCACACGTTCTGTGTGCTGCCTAAGAGGACCAACCCACACGTCTGTGTGTGGGCAAAACAACTAGCGCCCACACGCCTTTTTTTTCCCTCCCGGTCCCTCTTACACACGTGCGTGTGGGCGAAATAGATAACGCCCACACGCCCGGTACGTCAGGCCTCGTACCTCGTGGTCCCGCACGCCCCACGTGACACTTTACCGCGCGCCCCGCAGTTGCCATGGGCCGGACCCTTGTCCATGTCGTTTAAGTGCAGTTGCCATGTCGGACAACTACAGTTGCCATGTCGGACAACTACAGTTGCCATGTCTGCTCAACTGCAGTTGCCATCTCAGGTCACAGTTTCAGATTGCCTTTTTTGGACAACTACAGCTGTTGCCATGTGTGGTCTGGTCTACTGCAGTTGCCATGATTTCAAAACTTTAGGACTTGCCACCTACTAACACTAGGCAGTTGCCATGTAGCGCAACAAAAAAAGGCATGGAAAAAAACATGTTCGGGTAAAAGAGAGAGTTGCCATGTGCTCACAAGCACGCTAGGGCAGTTGCCATTTAAAAAGAAAGAGTTGCCATCTGCTTACGTGCACGCTAGGGCAGTTTGTCATGTACCATGCAAAACATATGGCAACTGACATGTTCGGTAAAAAAAAGAGAGAGTTGCCATCTGCTTGCAATCACACTAGGGCAGTTGCCATGTACACTGCAAAACGCATGGCAACTGGCAGCTTGGGTGTGGGAGAGGAGGCGGGCGTGTGAGCGAGATGGCAAACGCCCACACACCAGCCCTCGTGCGTGACTGAAAACTGGTGTGTGGGCGAACTGCTAAACGCCCACACACCGGCCCCTCCGTGTGGTAAAACGGATGTGTGGGCGACCTCTCTCACACATCATACACGCGAGTTGTCCTACGTGGCATACAAAATCAGCTAATTCGTGTCAAGATTCGTGCAGAAGTTACTGGACGATGATGGAGGCGTGTGGGTGAGTTGGCTAACGCCCACATGTGTGGGCGTTACACTTTTCGTAGTTGTTTTGCCTAAGTAGCTCACCAAAACTTGTCTTACCCTATAGTTTATCTTCTTTCTAATTTTATTTTTCAGGGCTATGTACTTTTTGTTGTAAGATGCCTACCGAGTTGAATAAAATTTGGTGTTTTGTGCGACTTTCTCTGTTAATATTTTATTATTTGGAAAGGGACGAAGATTGACACACTCTCAGAACAATGTAGCGGGGCCATCATTGTTCAGACTTCCGAATGCATTATACTACGTATATATGTCTGGATTCAAAACCTGAAACAGGAAATAAATCTGAATTTGATCAGACCAGGACACCGTACGATTTTCTGCGAAAAAGAATCCCAATGAGAAGGAAAAGGAGCGGTTTACTAAATAAGAACAGAAAGGGGGACGGATTTGTGAAAAATAAACAACTTGTCGCCCTGGGGGTTTTCCTCGCAGCCTCCGCCCTCCTCGTGAGCCATCTCCCCCCGACCTCCCGATGCCGCCCAAATCTAAGGCCGCGGCCGCCGCCGCCGCCGAGCCGGTCTCCGTGGAGGACCTCTTCACGGCGCTCCACCGCCACATCGAGGCCGGCGAGTTCCCCCAGGCGGTCAAGGTCGCCGACCAAGGTCAGGCACCAAACCTCCCCCCTCCCCCTCTCTGCCCTACGCGCCCCCGGTGTTCTGCCCTACTCAGCACTGATACATACACGCCTGCAATTCTGCAGTTCTCGCGGCGTCTCCGGGCGACGAGGACGCGGTGCGATGCAAGGTTGTGGCGCACATCAAGTCCGACGCGACGGACAAGGCGCTCGCGGCCATCCGCGCCGCCGAGCGCCTCCCCATCGATCTCAGCTACTACAAGGTGACGCGAGCTGATCCTCTCTCTCCCGTGGTAGTTGCGCTGGATCTGTTTGTGTGGGGACTTGGTTTCGTGACTGCGTGGATCGGTAGTAGGCTGCGGTTTTAGGATCTAGTACTAGTAGTAGCCAGATCCGTTTGTGCTTATGCCCGAAGGTAAAATCTGGCGATCTGGGTGAGTAAACGGAAAGTTTGTGAAGCAATTCACCTTTGAAGCTTCCAGTGTCAAATTTAGTTCAGCCTTATGCTGTCAACTCTGCATATGAAGTATTTTCTTGGAGAACAACATTGCATAGCAAAAGTGTGCCATCGAGATTTGTATTGCGGCATGATTGTGGGCTTGTTTCGTACTACTTTTTCTTAGAGAAAATTGTTTCATACTACTGACCAAATCCACGTGCACTTGTTCACTTGCAATGCATACTATTCCAGGGGAGGGAAGGGAAAGTTTTGTGAAAGGTTGATTGGGGTATGGCAAGAACCTATGGCACTGCAAGCTAAATATGTGTGCTGAAGCATTTTTTCCATTATGCTTCTCTTAACTTCAGTTTAGAATTTGAGGTTCCAATGAGTACAAAATGTCCATCATTGCATGAGCCTTTATACAATTCTCTTTTCTTTGTCTGTTCTGACACTGAGCAGCTGTAACTATTTCTCAGGTCAGACTGTTATGCTAAACACGGTCTTTGGCACCTTAATTGATAATAATTGCCATCCACTTTTCAAATCTTGACATGGTCACCTCTTTTGATTTCTTGTATGGCTTTATGATCTACCATACTTTGTGTGAAGAATTAGGTGACGATGTTTTATTCACCAATGAATGCAGCCTAGTTGATAGCTAGTTTGGCAAAGTGTTTTATTATTCACCAAATTTTTAGAGTAGATAGAAGTAGAATTGTCGATGAACTAAGATTGTATTCGATTCTCAATTTAGTGCTGATCTTTGTCATTGGGATCCTTACTTTCCATACTTTGTGTGAAGCATTAGGTGACGATGTTTTATTCACCAATGAATGCAGCCTAGTTGATGGCTAGTTTGATAAAGTGTTTTATTCACCTATTTTGTAGAGTAGATAGAAGTAGAGTTGTCGATGAACTAAGATTGTATTCGACTCTCAATGAACTGCTGATCTTTGACATTGGGATCCTTACTTTCCTATTGTTTTTTTCTTATTTGAATTGTTCTATACATTTCGAAGACTGAGGACATTATATTCACTGGCTATAAAATAATAATATGTGCAAATGTGCTTAGTACTACTTCTATATCTATGTTCAGGCATACTGCTACTACAGGCAAAACAAATTGCAAGAAGCTCTGGATATATTGAATGGTCAAGAAGAAACAGCTGCTGTTCTCCAGCTGGAATCCCAGATCTATTACCGATTAGGAAGAATGAATGATTGCATGAGTAGCTATGAGAAGCTCCAGAAGTTCAAGGTTGACTCAATAGATCTAAAGATAAATATCATCGCTGCTCTAGTTGCTGGTGGAAGGGCTTCTGAAGTACAGGTAGCCATGAAGGCGCAAAAGGTTGATCTTACCACTAGAGCACTCAGAGATACAAGGAGCTTCGAGCTTGCATATAATTCAGCTTGCACCTTGATAGAAAATAAGAAGTATTCAGAAGCTAAAGAGCAGCTGGACTTGGCGAAAAGGTAAATTTTCTGGTGAACTATTCGCTCACTGAAATGATAATCCAGTGAACACCAATTCTCCGGTAATATTAGAGGCTTGGCAATCATGAAATATTTTATTATTAGGTCATAGTTCCAAGTTGTTTCACTCTTTCCCATAATCTTAGGTTTCTATTTATGGATAGACCACTCAACTAAGAAAGTTATGCAACGCCATTGGCCAGTCTATTAAGCTCCTACAGTTAGCTATACTTTAATTTCTTATTTTATTTGCAGAATCGGGAAAGAGGAGCTTATGGTGGAAGATTACGCAGAAGATGAGATTGAGTATGAATTAGCTCCTGTGTCTGTTCAACTTGCTTATGTACAGCAGGTACCTAAATCTGGTTCAGTTCTCTCTATTCCGAACTTTATTGAATCGTATTAACGTCTTATCTTATTTTGAGCTACAAGTACTTAACTTCCCTGTTTGTATTTTCAGCTACAAGGACAGACTCAAGAAGCCATGGAAACCTATGCCAATATGATAAACAAGAAATCAGGAGACCCCTCATCACTTGCCGTGGCAACAACCAACCTTATTTCAATAAAAGGTACAAAGGATGTTGCTGACGGCCTGAGGAAACTTGACCGGCTTGTCGAGAAGTCGACGGCGCCGAACCAGCTGCAACTGATCGAGAGCCTTGAATTCAAGTTATCTTCAAGGCAAAAAGAAGCCCTATACTCTGCTCGTGTTCTTTTGCTCCTCCATGCAAATAAAATTGATCAGGTTTGCATATTTGATCCATTTCCTGTTTACCTATTTCTGTATTAAATTTAATGTTTGTTTTCATCTATTCTAACTTTTATTTGCTGTACTTGTGAGACATTTATATTTTCTTTCAGTGAGCTCATGTTGAATTTTAGCTATAGTGGCATGAGTCACATTGATTGTAGTTGGGGAACCAGTGAGAAATAATTTTTTCACTGAAAACTAGTGGAAAGGTCTGCTTGATTGGTTAAATCAACATCATTGGCCTCACTTAACCTTTTAGTAAGGAGGGAATTGCACAGGGGATCCTAGGTGCTGCACCCCTCTACATCTCCACCATGCACCTGCATTTAGATTCGAAATGTATAGTACGCGTGTTGTGTATAGTTCTCCGTATCACTTAATTGTAGCAAACATATCTCCGTGTATATGCATGTCCTTTTTGCAGCGTCGGTCCCACCAGTGGGATAGATGCTGTTCTGTGCTCCCACCCAGATCTTCTCTGCTTAATACATAGTTAACGGTTAATCTGATGTGAGGTTAGCGTTCCAGGTAGCACCAAAGTACTGGTCTGTGCTGTAATCCTGTCCCCCCCTAATATATATGTGCTTTTTGATTGTGATATTTGATTTTTCTATATTTTTGCACTGGATTGTTATCTTATCTGCCAGCTCACATGTTATGTTCTTGTTAGAAAAAGTGAATTTTCATTCAAATCTGTGTGCCCAACTTCTCTGGACAGTTATCCATGCTCCCATGTTAGCTGCAAATTAATACTCCTGTCATCCTTCCTGTCTGCTAATACATCAATGGATTTACTGTCACATGCCTGGGATTTTCGACATACATTAATCCTGCTAAATGTTATAATCGTCGCCACCTGGTCATCTTCAGCTTATTTCACATCTTACCTACATTTCTTTTCTCCATTATGTTTTGTTCTCTGCAATCTTGCAACCAACTTTTGTTTTAACTACAACTTGCATCCAACTTGCTTTTCTAACTGAATTATGCTCCCAAGTTTTCTATGAATTAACATTCTCGTCTCAAATCATAACTGCTTCCTAAAAATGAGTTATGTTGTTTTCTTTTCCAGTTCACTCCCATAAATGAATGTTGAGCACAACGTGCCCGAATCCCAGAGACACACTCTCTGCACCATCTGCCACCTGCAAGCCCCACACCCTTGTATTTAACTACACCGTGCTGCTCCTCCTCATTTCAAGCCACTCCATCTCCTTCCTCTTAACATATGAACCAACTGTTATCATCCGTTCTTAGTAGTCTAATCATTGAAGGGCACTCTGTACGAATAGATGATGTGTTTTGTTTAATTGGCTTACCCTGATAACACGAAAACGGAAACTTTCTCAAAATACTGAAACAATATATACAACTCCGTCATTAGAAAAATATAAATTGAAATGAGGAGAAATGTGAAACAAAAATGTACTCACATCGCAGTTGCATAGGAATTCTTTCATTGATTTCACACCCTTAACATTGTTCCTGCTCTTACCATACCTGATACCAAAACCACACTCCCAGGAGTGCAGATTGTAGAAATCATAAGGTTCCAAAATTGAATCAAATGTAAGTCCAATTGCAGGAGCAACAACAGCTTTAGTTTTCCTTTCAGCAAATCCACGAAAAGCACTCTCTAAGGCAGTGATCCGTTCGCACTGGCTGCCCTTTCATCCAGCTTTGCTCCATGCCTTTGCCTGTTAAAGTCTTACACATTAAACAACCTGATAGCTTTACGTAATTCCTACCTTTTACTAGTTACAACAATCTTGTTAATATGCCACTAGAAATACAGCAACGACAAATGAATATTAATAATTGGAACAAGTAATATTACCTTCGAACCCAACCGTTTTTCTCTCTTTCTACATCCATGAGATTGGCCCTCCTAGTGCCATCAGCGTCCGAATTGATATCATGGTTTCTCTAAATCTAATCTGGTGCTGTTGTTAGAGGATATCGCATCACCATCTTCATGCAGCACATCTTCTTCCTCATGCACAGGACGCAGAGGAGTCCTCCAAAGACCCAAAACCAGTAGATTTGTCCAAAGGAACAATTGATCTGAAGAAATAGCAATCTTGAAGACTACTGCTTTGTTCAAATCATGGGGAGACTATTACTAATTCTGTACAAATCTAAACTGAAAAAATTGAGATAGGATACCAGTAGAGATTAGTTCGAAAACAACTGCCTATTCTAATACGTAGCAGTGTCTCCCATTAGCCCGACTCCACAGCAACTTCACTTCTTTCTAGATTTCTTGCCTGGATCTGTCCGGTTGATACGAGGAGTGGTCTCAACTGAAATCAAGCGACGCGAAATAAATGTTCTGTCCTAGACTGTACTAAAAGTACAGCTAACATTTAATAATGGCCCCATCTCAGCACGTATCTAACGATTGTATTTACCCGGTATGTGAGCATAAAGATGATTTATAACAATTAATGTGATCTGCCTATAGTAACGAATGCTGATGATATCAGGGGGGACAACACCTCAGCCACAAATCCTCGTCCTATTCTTACAATGTTTCATTCTGCTTAGTAACTGCACATGTTTGCATCTATTCGTGTGATTGGCTTGCAGAGGTTATCAAGTAACATAATGAAACCATTTAATGGTAACATAATGAAACCATTTAATATGAAAATTCTCATCTTATGGCAGGCTCCTTTCATTCATGCGTATTTGGACACATACATCCATTTGACATATTGTGGCTAATTTCATTATATTTCTGAGCCTAGCCTAGTGACCTATTACGTATTTATTTTTGTTTCGTTGTACATACTGACATATAGTGAGTGTGTTGTATATTTCAGGCACAAGAGTTGGTCAGTGGGCTGCTTGGTATGTTTCGAGACAGTGTGTTTCCTGTTTTACTTCAAGCTGCAGTTCATGTGAGAGAAAAGAAGGTCCCGAAAGCTGAAGAAGTTCTAAGTCGGTATGCTGAGAAGCATCCTGATAATTCTAAAGGAGTCCTCCTTGCACTTGCCCAGATTGCTGCCAATGCCAACCATTTTCAGATTGCTGCTGATTCGCTATCAAAGATATCTGACATCCAGCACATGCCTGCTACGGTTGCTACACTGGTAGCTCTAAAAGAGCGTCTAAATGACTCTAATGGCGCTGCTTCTGTGCTTGATTCTGCTATCAAGTGGTGGAAAAACGCCATGACTGAAGATAACAAGTTGGATATGTTCATGCGGGAGGCTGCTACATTTAAGCTCAACCATGGGCGTGATGAAGAGGCCTGTCAGCTGTACGAGGAACTTGTGAAGAGCTATGGAAGCACCGAAGCGTTGGCTGGGCTGGTAGCAACGTCCGCATGCACTGACCTTGCGAAAGCTGAGCAATATGAGAAGCAGCTGAAACCGTTGCCGGGTCTTCAGGGAATTGACGTAAAGAGCCTGGAGAAGACATCTGGTGCAAGGCATGTAGAGCAAGCCATGAAGGTTGATGCTCCCGAGGAAGTGAAGAAGCAAAAGGCTAAGAAGAGGAAGAGGAAGCCTAAATATCCGAAGGGATATGATCCAGCGAACCCAGGGCCACCCCCAGATCCCGAGAGATGGCTGCCCAAGAGGGAGAGGTCGACCTACCGTCCGAAGAGGAAGGATAAGAGGGCTCAGGTCAGAGGTGCTCAAGGCTCTGTGAGTAGAGAGAAGCATGATGCATCTGCTGCCAATGCCAGCGCCACCTCTTCGAAACCCACCACCTCGGCCAAGGCTCCAGAACCACCAAAGGGTTCCAACAAGTCCCGGAAGAAAAAGTCGAGGTCTTAGGCGACAAAGTTGTTATGTCACAAATTAACAGTATACAAAGGACACTGTCCATTTTAGTATCTTGACTTGATTTTTTTGTGTTATCTGCATTGGATTGCCCTGCGCTGTGCTTTTAGAACCATGTTTATGGTGACTTGAGATTCTAGACTTGTTGCAAATTTTGTTAAGGCTGTCTGACTTATCTGGTTGAAATTCCCTTCTTTCCATACTATAATAACTTTCTTTGCAATTTTATGGGCGCTCCCTCCGCTCGGCATTGATCTAGTGGCAGAGGCGCAATGCTCTCTCCGATCTGGCCTCCCCTGCAACCGGCCTCTATCTTAGTCCGCTCTGAATATTCTTGCTTCAAAATGCCTATAGGAATTAGTACTGACACCCACTGTTCTATCGTCAGGTACCTATAGAATATGAATCGGACACTAGGTTTAGGCAATGGATCATGATCGCTGATCATTAGACTTGGAGGACTTCGATGGTTTGACCTTATTTAGTTTCCTTTGTTTCTGCTCAACCGACAGACTTCTACCTGACGCATATGTACTCTATTCAAACTCGCATATTTTGGTACCATGTAAATGATCATCTTATAAAATACCAGATGTAGTGCCAATGCACGGTCATTTCTTTTCCTATCTTGCTCACAAAGAATTACTTTATGTAACAAATCCGATGCCTCCATGTAGCAGTTTTTCCTTTATCATTAGTTTTCTTCTGCTTCCGTGCTTGCTCTGTTTTGAGTATCTTCAGTTAAAAAAAGACAAATCAACAGCTACTACAAAAATATACCATATGTGAATGCGCAACGACATATTTTTCTTTATGCATTGGACTATAAGCCAAGCAGGCCTATTAGTATCATTCTAAAGATGAATACAAGAAAGGGTTCAGAGAAGAAAGGCCATGAATGTCAAGAACAAATTCTGGAGATGCTCAGTACTACGACTAGAAAAAGTTTTGTCATGGCTCCTCAATTGTTCTGGTATGTTGCTATGAACAATTTTTATTTCGCTGCCATGGAAAAACAATTTTAGCAATGGATTCATCCGCGTCCATGTGCTTGCTATTCACGACAACGAACCCAAATGATCTAAAACAAGACAGGAGCCTACCGTCCTAACCAGCACGGCCATACCAGTGCTGTTTTTACCAACGCTAGCTTCGCCAACTACCAGTATTATTTTTCCCTAAAAAAAAACTACCAGTATTGTTTGTACCACCATATGGTAACTATTTCGTTTTTGCTATGTAACTGTATCCAATAAATAAACAAGATCAAAGACAAAATGTGATGACCATGCGACAACATCAAAGGTCGTTGAGGCAGCTAATTCCTCTAAATAGGAGGCGTTGAGAACAAAGAAATTATTGGAGCTATCGTTTTCCTCTAACATTAGTAGAATTCATTGGTGTTAAGAAAAACGTCGATATAACTCAAACAACAACGTGATTATACACGGACGCGGCATACTGCCGCGCCTTCTGCCTGCTAGTAAGATACAAGGGTACTCAAGATACAACACTCATCAGCTGCAAGCAGCATTTCTAGACTACTGCTGCGACACGAGTGCTACCAACAGCTACAGGCTACAGCTACAAATTTACATTTATAATCATGCAGTTAAAACGCATACGTTATTCTAGCATATATGCACACCATATTTGCCAAGCTATTAGAATTGATCGGTTCGCGGGTTGCAACTAGTCCCTATTGTCATTCAGCAGGGAGTTGACATCCGGGGTCACCACGACATGCTGTCTTTCGATCTCCCCAAGCTGGCAGCAATGTTTCCTTCTAGTGTTCACCGCTACTGCGTGCTGCTGCATCCCGCATTCCGTGCCTGGGCTCACCTGCAATGGAAGAACCTAAACAGTGAACACCACACATATCGATATCGTGCTAGATCTTCAAGAGAACATATCGCCGAAGGCATGAACTAACATCGAACACGGCATCTCCCAGCTTCATCTTGACCTTGCCGCTCTTGTACACCAGCATCTTGCCCATGTACCCCCCTGGCAGATCATTCAGGTTGTACCCTTCTTTCACCTCCTTGACAATGGCCCTTCCGTTCCTATGAACTACAGTGGATGGTGTTCTGAGCAGAGGAAGAGATTTCGGCAACTGGAACAAGAACATCCTTGTCTTGTCGTCGTGTTCCTGTCATTCCAAATTGTGAACGAGTTATATAAGTGCCTGACAGTATCAAGGTAATTGGTGTAGGGTTCAGAGAAGCCTACGAGCAGATTGAGCTCTTTCGCTGGATGGATGGAAGATTCACATTCGATTGAGCTTGGGAGAGACTCTGGTAACTCAACATCATTGTCATCTTCTCGAACAACATTATCATCATCTTCGTCCTCGTCCTCGTCCTCGTCATCTTCATCACCGTAGAACCTTTCTGTCAACAAATGAACATTCCCATGATTATTCCTAGTGGAATGTTTTGGTCAAACGTTTGGAACGAATGAACCGAAGTCTCAGATTCACCTGGATTGGCAGGGAAGGCCCTAGGGATTTGAAGTGCCTTCTTTTGCCAAGGCAAGTACAGACCAAAGAACAAACATAAGTCATGTGCCTCTCATGACAAGGGAACTGTATACTAGTATTTTCTAACGGAGTAAGGTTGAAACCTGAGAATTTTTTGGTTGCTTCTGCTTTCCCGACTGTGCCGCTTGGAAGCTAACTCCGGCTGCAGAAGAAAGCGTCTTCGAGTCGGAATTCTGTGCCGATTGCTCATCTGCAAAGCGAATACAAATAGTGTTACAGCAAGGCTTTGCCATGTTTAAGAAAGATTGCTGATTAAAAGCTCATTTTATGTGTACTTCGCTGATCTGGTTGACCAACCTTTTATAACTCGCAAAGTTTTTGCATCTCCTCGTCCTGTCTGATAAAAAGAAAAAACAAAACAGACAGTCAGCCCCAGACAGAAAGGAACAATTGTGTCCTGAGTAAACAACCACTATATAGTACTATCAGACCCCAATCCCAATACATAATATATGACTAATCACTCACCCTCAGCGTCTTCATTAACTCTTCATCAATTGGTTTTGTCTCTTCCAGTTGCGGCCTGAAAGAGCAGATAATGTGCTTGGTAATGTAGTAAACTGTAACATGCCAGGTGAACAAAATTTGAGAGATATTGTACTAGCAGTAGCAGCTCAAATCAAGGAGAAGAGAAGTGTACTTTTGTGCAGGTGGTTTCTTTGGCTTGCGCAACGGCACTTTCGGCTTGAACTTGAGCTTCTGTGGCTATTTAATAAATTTAACAACAAGAAAACACCTATCAGTAAGATACTAATCGTGTCCAACTCAGTATTAGCCATTAAAAAGAACCAGAAGCAGAATCCTAGAACCCACCTTGTTAGGAGGACGACGACCTCTCTTGGAGGTACCTGCTGCGTCCATTTTTCTGCTTTACCCCTGTGATAAAAACATGTGGATTTGCTCAGTGTGGCCATAAGTAACATTTTTTTTTACAGAGCATCATTTGCTCTCCTGACTGTCCCTCAACTTCGGTGCTCTGCTGCCAGGCTCTGTTCTCGCTACACAGTACTACATACACAGCTACTCCGTGTCAAAAACGCTCTTATATTATGGGACAGAGGGAGTAGTAGAATTCTGGCTGCAGAAATGTAAAGGAGCAAAGCCCCGGATTCACAGGCGCGGCCAAGGGCTACCAGAATCACAGGAAGTGGCCGTTCCCCGGGCGGAGAACCGAGGAAATTGGAGGCAGGCCAGGCAGAGAGAATGGGGGAAAGCCAGACCCCCAAAATCCTCAAGCGCTGACCTAGCAAACTGGTAATCAGAATCAAGCAAGCAAGCAAAGCAAGAACCAGAAATCTTAGGAGCACGGGTATCTCGTCTAGCTAGCTCGCTCTTCTTCTCTGCACCCCATGGATTCCTCCTATTCGGCCTACAGTGAGCTCGCAGGGCAGGCGGCCAAGAAATCGAGCAAGCGGAATTCGCAGCTCCCAGAGCATAATCCTCCCCAAAATCCTAGCCCAGAAGCGCACGTACCTACCGCCGGGAGTGAGGGACAGGACCTCGAGCTCGAGCTCTTCGCCGGAGAAACGGTCGCCGCTCCGGAGCCGCAGCTGCTGTTCTTCCTCTGGATACTGCAGCTGGTGCTGAACTGCTGATGCTGCTTTGAGACGTTTGGGAGGGAAAGCCGGTGAAACATTTTTACAGTAGGCAGCACGGGCCCGCGTTCCAGTGACCCGTGGACCGAAGAGCCGGTGCACCCAGCGAGGCGGGAGAAGGTTGGCGGGAGGATCGGGTGAGACGTTCGCTCCAGGAAAGACGACGGCCGACGGGCTGCAGAGACACATGGCTTCGCAGAGAGGACACGTGTTCACTCGTGCCGTGAGCCGCACCAGAGCCGGTGATGTAAGCGGCGCAGAGGATCCGATCGGATCGCGCGCCTGTGCCGGACTTGTGGATGTGTGAAGTCCGCAGCGAAACGAACGGAGACTGACGGTGTTTATCCTCCTGGCCGGCCGGCTGGGCGATTGGTTGGTTGGGCTGCCATGTGGGACCACAGGGTCAGCGACTGAGCCAGGCTGATCTGCCTAAATAGGGATGCTTTCTTCTAGCGCGATCATTCACGAACTTAACTGATAAACAATGTATACAATGCGGAAATCCCCTTCGGTGCCCGGGCTCTGATGAGCCCGATGAACAGTACCATAATTCATAATAGAAAAAAGTGTCAAAACATTCCGAATTTTGTGTGCAAGCAAGATGTGCATGTGCGTGATGTTCGTGCAAAATTTGGTGATGTTTGGACATACGAGTAGCGCGCAGCAAAAAAGACAAATCCAGGCATGAATAGTGCTGTTTTTCAAATGTTTCTGTCAGCCCCGAATTTCTTTTTTTTTGCCACGAGCTCCTCAAATGTTCAAACTTCTCCAAATTTGGCACGGACATCACGCACTCAAGTATATTTACTCACAATTTTTTTTAGAATTTTCTGAATTTGTTTACTATTTTAAAGCATGGCACTGTTCACTCCCGGGCTCATCTGAGCCCGGGAGCCAAAACGCTGCTCTCCAATGCAATGCTCCAAGATCTCAAGAAGGCAGAGATAGTTTCAGCTGACCACATGACAACTTTTGCTTCTGAAATCTAGGAATTGTTTCAAAAATTGACTGTGTGTGTTCCTATTAGTCTACCACTATTCTTCTGTTTCAAAAGTGTTTCATTGATTCTTGATGGCTAATGATTGTTTCAATTTGTTATGTGTGCGTTTTATGATGGATCAATTTGGCCACATCCAAACAGAACATATAAATAAGATGAATCGAGCTGTCCACATCCTTTTACACTTACTGATTGATTTGAGTAATTTGAGTTTGCTGTGCATATCAATCTAGCTGATTTTTAGAGTTAATCACAATAAGTGAAATATTAACCTCAAGCCTCTTCACTAATTTTAGAGTTTATTTTTCTATCCACCTGTAGTAACGCCCGAAGTGCTTTCGGCCATAGCAATATGCGCATACAAGTGCTTGGAAGCAGGCATGTTGATTGATTTTTGGGAGACTAGCGTGCACGAAGAAGCCAGCTAGATATGCTTTCGGCCATAGCTCACAAATATATCACAACAAATTTCAGGCTATGCATCCAATTAGGAATCTGTATAGACTTGAAGAGAAGGCTGGGTGTTGGCTGACATTGTTTTGGTTAGTTCCATTATGTGGTTCTAGGTTAGTTGCATCATTGTCGGACAGGGAGGGGGACAACGAGGACTTGGCCCACGTTCGGTGTGGTGTTTTCACGTTCTGATAGTTTGTCGTCTGGCGCCAGGAAGCCAAGAACAGGTAATTGATGGGCGCTTGAGCACTATTTTTTTCCTAAATGCATACAGAGCAATCATATATCAGGAGCAAGTAGAACATGCTGCAATTGCAATACCTTCAAAGGATGATGAACCTTGTAAACATGTGTTTTTTTTTTCATTTGGTCCAGTTGTTGGAGCATTGCTAATGGGTACGATTATCTTTACATGTTTGTTTGAAACATGAAATTACATATTATGACATTTTAAGTTGACGAATTGTGCTGGCTTGTTTTTAGTCAAAGTATATTGGATGATATATATATTGTAAGACCAAATTAAAGAATCGCTTGCATATAGTGCCTCATAATTTTGTTAATCATATACTCCCTCCGTGCGAAAAAGCTTGTCCCAAGATTGTCCCTTGCTAGATACATTCATTTGAGGGACAAACTTTTTCGGACAGAGGGAGTATTACATTATTACTTCCAATATTTTCCTGGGTTTACATACACATAGTCCTACCTTTTGCAAGTTCTATAGCATAACTTGCTTGTGCACATGGTTTATGAACTGATTGTAACCTCTCTTTTTTTCTTGCCGGATAGATGATTGTAACCTATAAGTTCTACTCATGATATATTGTTTCCAAGGAAACTATAAGGTGCTTGTTTTTTTATCATTTTACGACATGTTTTTTATACCATGTTGACAAAAAGTGAGCTATTCTTATAATGGTAATCATTTTCCCTTAGTACTCCTGGATTGCAAAGTTGTTAACTGTGACACAGTGTATATTGAATTAATTGTTGGAAAAAATCTGACAATGACACCAATGATTAAGGCAAAGACTACCTACAACAAGTTGATCACGAAGGTTATTCTATTATTGCTTATGATCTACTGTACCATAGTGTATTTGACCATGCTTTTATTTTTAGGTGGATTACGCTTTTACCCTTTTAGGTGGCAAATATGATTTTCTTGTTTGTTTGCTTGCAGTCTGTAAGACTATGTTTTTGGAAGTAGCTATAACTATTACTGAATTTTTTTTCCATGAGCAAATTTTATGGCTACCAAAATCTACGAGGCTAAACACTTGAAATCAATAGCCTAAATTAATGGTTGTCTCTTCATATGAATTCCAGTGAACACTTGAATTTCCTTGTTGGTGTTACACTCTCTAATTATTCATTTGGCAATTCCTTTCTCAAATCTTGCTTTAGCAAACCCGGTTCAAGTAATTTTTTTAACTTCTTGTTGCTTTCATGTTTTCCAGTAAACCGAATTGATTCCTTTCCACTCAAGATGGATGTCTAATAGTAATAGGCAGTGGAGTTCTTTAATCATTAATTGTTGCAATGCTTGCATTTGTATGAAGAGCTTTGAAAATCAAATACTGCACCCCTCTACTATGAAGTGCTTCAATGTACATTTCGAGAAGAAAAACCGCATAAATCAAAAAGCAATGAATGGTATCAACCAAACCTGTGAAACTTAAGAATACACACCCCTTCATATTGTAAAGCATAGCTGCACATAAGCTACTGTCAAGTTCTCATTATAGTACAAAAGATATTTTTTTTTGTTGATTACCAAAAAAAGGACCAGATTAGCTTGTAGTGTGGATGCTAAGGCATTCATCATTGTATTGTCTGGCTAAGTCTAAGTTTAGCTAGCAAAATTGGCAAATACTCCCTCCGTAAAGAAATATAAGAGCATTTACATCACTACTAATATAAGAGCGTTTACATCACTACTTTAGTGATCTAAATGCTCTTATATTTCTTTACAGAGTGAGTACAACATAATGCATATAGTTTAAATTCTGCATTTATGGGGGCTTCTCTATCAAAATAAATTCTACATTTAAGCAACCATTAACAATGTTGGTAGCTACTGCTGGGAAACATACGAGCTAAGAGCATCTACAGCCGGGTGCCCTATATCCGTCTCAAAAGCCCGGGCAAGCCGACTAGTCACAGAAAACCGACCCAACCAGAGCTCTTAAACGGGCCTCAAACGCCCGGGTTGACCGACACCCGTCATATCCGCCCCAAATGTAGAGCAGATATGAGGCCGCCCGAGCACGCCCGGGCGCGTCCGCCACGTCAGCCTAGCCCACCCCGACCCCACAAAATCCCCCGTTCGGAAGAAACCCCAGATCACTCCGCTCCGCTCCCCGACGCTCCCATTTCCCCAATCCGTCCAATCCCTAGCGCCGACGAGCATGTACAGCACCGGCAGCCACTCCGACGACAACTCCAGAGATGAGGAGGAGCTAGTGATGTCTACTACGCAACCTTCTTCTTGTAGACGTTGTTGGGCCTCCAAGTGCAGAGGTTTGTAGGACAGTAGAAAATTTCCCTCAAGTGGATGACCTAAGGTTTATCAATCCGTGGGAGGCGTAGGATGAAGATGATCTCTCTCAAGCAACCCTGCAACCAAATAAAAAAGAGTCTCTTGTGTCCCCAACACACCCAATACAATGGTAAATTGTATAGGTGCACTAGTTCGGCGAAGAGATGGTGATACAAGTGCAATCTGGATGGTAGATAAAGGTATTTGTAATCTGAATTTATAAAAACAGCAAGGTAACTAATAATAAAAGTGAGCGTATACGGTATTGCAATGCGTTGAAACAAGGCCTAGGGTTCATACTTTCACTAGTGCAAGTTTTCTCAACAATAATAACATACTTGGATCACATAATTATCCCTCAACATGCAACAAAGAGTCACTCCAAAGCCACTAATAGCGGAGAACAAACGAAGAGATTATGGTAGGGTACGCAACCACCTCAAAGTTATTCTTTCCAATCAATCCATTGGGCTATTCCTATAAGTGTGACAAACAGCCCTAGAGTTCATACTAAAATAACACCTTAAGATACAAATAAACCAAAACCCTAATGTCACCTAGATACTCCAATGTCACCTCAAGTATCCGTGGGTATGATTATACGATATGCATCACACAATCTCAGATTCATCTATTCAACCAACACAAAGTACTTCAAAGAGTGCCCCAAAGTTTATACCGGAGAGTCAAGACGAAAACGTGTGCCAACCCCTATGCATAGGTTCATGGGCGGGACCCGCAAGTTGATCACCAAAACATACATCAAGTGAATCAATAGAATAACCCATTGTCACCATGGTTATCCCACGCAAGACATACATCAAGTGTTCTCAAATCATTAAAGACTCAATCCGATAATATAACTTCAAAGGGAAAACTCAATCCATTACAAGAGAGTAGAGGGGGAGAAACATCATAAGATCCAACTATAGTAGCAAAGCTCGCGATACATCAAGATCGTGCCAAATCAAGAACACGAGAGAGAGAGAGATCACACACATAGCTACTGGTACATACCCTCAGCCCCGAGGGTGAACTACTCCCTCCTCGTCATGGAGAGCGCCGGGATGATGAAGATGGCCACCGGTGAGGGATTCCCCCTCCGGCAGGGTGCCGGAACAGGTCCCCGATTGGGTTTTGGTGGCTACAGAGGCTTGCGGCGGCGGAACTCCCGATCTATTCTGTTCCCCGATGGTTTTAGGGTATATTGGTATATATAGGAGGAAGAAATACGTCAGGGGAGCCACGAGGGGCCCACGAGGGTGGAGGGCGCGCCCCCTGCCTCGTGCCTTCCTCGTTGATCCCCTGACGTGCACTCCAAGTCTCCAGGATTGCTTTCTTTCCAAAAATAACTCCCCCGAAGGTTTCATTCCGTTTGGACTCCGTTTGATATTCCTTTTCTTCGAAATACTGAAACAAGGGAAAAAACAGGAACTGGCACTGGGCTCTGGGTTAATAGGTTAGTCCCAAAAATAATATAAAAGTGTAAAATAAAGCCCATAAACATCCAAAACAGATAATATAATAGCATGAATACTTCATAAATTATAGATACGTTGGAGACGTATCAGCTAGTGCTTCGTATCGCGCTCGAGCGCTCGCGGGTCGATGCGGGCGGCAGCTCCAGGTCAGGTGTGGAGCCACCTGTCGCCCGTCATCGCAGCGCCGACGCCTGCCCTTCCCGCCCCGCTGTGAGGCCTGCCCGATCTGCTCCTCACGCTCGAAGGCCTCCTCCACCTCCAGCCGCTGCTCTGCGCGGGCAGCGGTGGGTTCTAGTGCCTGCTCCGCCGACGCCGCGGATGCGGACTCCAGAGTCGAAGGCACGTGCCGTCCGCCGCGAGAGGCAGCGGGCAAGGGAGATGGAGGGCGGGTCCGACGTGGCTACGCAGTCTACTTGCCTCCGCCGCGTGATGCCGGTGCCCGACGATGAGGACTGTCTCCTCGAGTGGGTGTGCCGTTAGTCACTTCCTCAGGTGGAGACGAAGGCCCGACGGCTCCAGAGGATCAACGCCAAGCAGCTCCGGCTCGGCATTCAGCAATCCGAGCGGGAGGCGGCGAGGGTGGCCAAGCTCAAGCGCAAGCAAGACCGCAACGCCCGACACTTGCAAGGCTACATCGTCATCTCCGATTCCTCCTCTGACGACGGGTCCGACGGCTCCGACGTGGACCCTTCTCCTGCCGCGGACTCCTACAGCTGCACCGGCGGCCGGAAGGGCAAAGGGCCGGTGAGGAAGTGGTGAAGCTCGTCCTCTCCTATTTATAATCTAGTTCTAGTATGTAGTTACTGTTGGGAAACGTAGTAATTTCAAAATATTTCCTACGCACACGCAAGATCATGGTGATGCATAGCAACGAGAGGGGAGAGTGTCATCCACGTACCCTCGTAGACCGAAAGCGGAAGCGTTATGACAACGCGGTTGATGTAGTCGTACGTCTTCACGATCCGACCGATCCAAGTACTGAACGCACGGCACCTCCGAGTTCAGCACACGTTCAGCTCGATGACGTCCCACGAACTCTGACCCAGCAGAGCTTTGCAGGAGAGTTCCGCTAGCACGATGGCGTGATGACGGTGTTGATGATGCTACCGACGCAGGGCTTCGCCTAAGCACCGCTACGATATTATCGAGGTGGAATATGGTGGAGGGGGGCACCGCACACGGCTAAGAGATCAATGATCAATTATTGTGTCTCCAAGGGGTGCCCCTCTCCCCGTATATAAAGGAGTGGAGGAGGGGGAGGGCCGGCCCTCTCTATGGCGTGCCCTAGGGGAGTCTTACTCCCACCGGGAGTAGGATTCCCCCTTTCCTAGTTGAACTAGGAGCCCTTCCAAGTAGTAGGAGTAGGAGAGAAGGAAAGGGAAAAGAGAAGAGAAGGAAGGAGGGGGCGCCGCCCCTCCCCCTAGTCCAATTCGGACTAAGCATGGGGGGGGGGGGCGCAGCCTCCCCTCTCTCTTTCCCCTATAGCCCAATAAGGCCCATATACTCCCCAACGAATTCCCGTAACTCTCCGGTACTCCGAAAAATACCCGAATCACTCGGAACCTTTACGTCTCGACCATTTCGAGACTCCTCGTCATGTCCCCGATCTCATCCGGGACTCCGAACTACCTTCGGTACATCAAAACACATAAATTCATATTACCGATCGTCACCGTACGTTAAGCGTGCGGACCCTACGGGTTCGAGAACTATGTAGACATGACCGAGACACGTCTCCGGTCAATAACCAATAGCGGAACCTGGATGCTCATATTGGTTCCTACATATTCTACGAAGATCTTTATCGGTCAAACCGCATAACAACATACGTTGTTCCCTTTGTCATCGATATGTTACTTGCCCGAGATTCGATCATTGGTATCTCAATACCTAGCTTAATCTCGTTACTAGCAAGTCTCTTTACTCGTTCCGTAATGCATCATCCCGCAACTAACTCATTAGCCACATTGTTTGCAAGGCTTATAGTGATGTGCATTACCCGAGAGGGCCCAGAGATACCTCTCTGACAATCGGAGTGACAAATCCTAATCTCGATCTATGCCAACTCAACAGGTACCATCGGAGACAGCTGTAGAGCACCTTTATAATTACCCAGTTACGTTGTGATGTTTGGTAGCACACAAAGTGTTCCTCCGGTAATCGGGAGTTGCATGATCTCATAGTCATAGGAACATGTATAAGTCATGAAGAAAGCAATAGCAACATACTAAACGATCAAGTGCTAAGCTAACAGAATGGGTCAAGTCAATCACATCATTCTCTAATGA
This sequence comes from Triticum aestivum, assembly GCF_018294505.1. NCBI lineage: Eukaryota > Viridiplantae > Streptophyta > Magnoliopsida > Poales > Poaceae > Triticum > Triticum aestivum. The sequence continues at coordinate 512,931,076 of NC_057802.1, read as the reverse complement.
TGTGATCCCGTTAATCAAATGACAACTCATGTCTATGGCTAGGAAACTTAACCATCTTTGATTCAATGAGCTAGTCAAGTAGAGGCATACTAGTGACACTCTGTTTTGTCTATGTATTCACACATGTATCAAGTTTCTGGTTAATACAATTCTAGCATGAATAATAAACATTTATCATGAAATAAGGAAATAAATAATAACTTTATTATTGCCTCTAGGGCATATTTCCTTCAGTCTCCCACTTGCACTAGAGTCAATAATCTAGTTCACATCGCCATGTGATTTAACACTAATAGTTCACATCACCATGTGATTAATTCACATCGTCATGTGACCAATACTCAAAGGATTTACTAGAGTCAGTAATCTAGTTCACATCACCATGTGATTAACACCCAAAGGGTACTAAGGTGTGATCATGTTTTGCTTGTGAGAGAAATTTAGTCTACGGGTCTGCCAAATTCAGATCCGTATGTATTATGCAAATTTCTATGTCAACAATGCTCTGCACGGTGCTACTCTAGCTAATTGCTCCCACTTTCAATATGTATCCAGATTGAGACTTAGAGTCATCTGGATCAGTGTCAAAACCTGCATCGACGTAACCCTTTACGACGAACCTTTTGTCACCTCCATAATCGAGAAACATATCCTTATTCCACTAAGGATAATTTTGACCGCTGTCCAGTGATCTACTCCTAGATCACTATTGTACTCCCTTGCCAAACTCAGTGTAGGGTATACAATAGATCTGGTACACAAAATGGCATACTTTATAGAACCTATGGCTGAGGCATAGGGAATGACTTTCATTCTCTTTCTATCTTCTGCCATGGTCGGGCTTTGAGTATTACTCAATTTCACACCTTGCAACACAGGCAAGAACTCTTTCTTTGACTGTTCCATTTTGAACTACTTCAAAATCTTGTCAAGGTATGTACTCATTGAAAAAACTTATCAAGCGTCTTGATCTATCTCTATAGATCTTGATGCTTAATATGTAAGCAGCTTCACCGAGGACTTTCTTTGAAAAAAATCCTTTCAAATACTCCTTTATGCTTTCCAGAAAAATTCTACATTATTTCTGATGAACAATATGTCATTCACATATACTTATCAGAAATGCTGTAGTGCTCCCACTCACTTTCTTGTAAATACAGGCTTCACCACAAGTCTATATAAAACTATATGCTTTGATCAACTGATCAAAGCGTATATTCCAACTCCGAGATGCTTGCACCCGTCCATAGATGGATCGCTGGAGCTTGCACATTTTGTTAGTACCTTTAGGATCGACAAAACCTTCTGGTTGCATCATATACAACTCTTCTTTAAGAAATCCATTAAGGAATGTAGTTTTGACATCCATTTGCCAGATTTCATAAAATGTGGCAATTTGCTAACATGATTCGAACAGACTTAAGCATCGCTACGAGTGAGAAAATCTCATCGTAGTCAACACCTTGAACTTTGTCAAAAACCTTTTTTTCGACAAGTCTAGCTTTGTAGATAGTAACACTACTATTAGCGTTCGTCTTCCTCTTGAAGATCCATTTATTTTCTATGGCTTGCCGATCATCGGGCAAGTCAACCAAAGTCCACACTTTGTTCTCATACATGGATCCCATCTCAGATTTCATGGCCTCAAGCCATTTCGCGGAATCTGGGCTCATCATCGCTTCTTCATAGTTCGTAGGTTTGTCATGGTCAAGTAACATGACCTCCAGAACAGGATTACCTTACCACTCTGGTGCGGATCTCACTGTGGTTGACCTACGAGGTTCGGTAGTAACTTGATCTGAAGTTACATGATCATCATCATTAGCTTCCTCACTAATTGGTGTAGGAGTCACATGAACAGATTTCTGTGATGAACTACTTTCCAATAAGGGAGCAGGTACAGTTACCTCATCAAATTCTACCTTCCTCCCACTCACTTCTTTCGAGAGAAACTCCTTCTCTAGAAAGGATCCATTCTTAGCAACGAATGTCTTGCCTTCGGATATGTGATAGAAGGTGTACCCAACTGTCTCCTTTGGGTATCCTATGAAGACACATTTTTCCGATTTGGGTTTGTGCTTATCAGGATGAAACTTTTTCACAGAAGCATCGCAACCCCAAACTTTAAGAAACGACAGCTTAGGTTTCTTGCTAAACCACAGTTCATACGGTGTCGTCTCAACGGATTTAGATGGTGCCCTTTTAACGTGAATGCAGTTGTCTCTAATGCATAACCCCAAAACGATAGTGGTAAATCGGTAAGAAACATCATAGATTGCACTATATCCAATAAAGTACGGTTATGACGTTCGGACACACCATTATGTTGTGGTGTTCCAGGTGGCATGAGTTTGTGAAACTATTCCACATTGTTTTAATTGAAGGCCAAACTCGTAACTCAAATATTCTCCTCCACGATCAGATCGTAGAAACTTTATTTTCTTGTTACGATGATTTTCCACTTCACTCTGAAATTATATGAACTTTTCAAATGTTTCAGACTTATGTTTCATCAAGTAGATATACCCATATCTGCTCAAATCATCTGTGAAGGTCAGAAAATTACGATACCCGCCGCGAGCCTTAACACTCATCGGACCGCATACATCGGTATGTATTATTTCCAATAAGTCAGTAGCTCGCTCCATTGTTCTGGAGAACGGTGTCTTAGTCATCTTGCCCATGAGGCATGGTTCGCAAGCATCCACTGATTCATAATCATGTGATTCCAAAAGCCTATCAGCATGGATTTTCTTCATGCGCTTTACACCAATATGACCTAAACGGCAGTGCCACAAATAAGTTGCACTATCATTATTAACTTTGCATCTTTTGGCTTCAATATTATGAATATGTGTATCACTACGATCAAGATTCAATAAACCATTCACCTTAAGTGTATGACCATTGAAGGTTTTATTCATGTAAACAGAACAACAATTATTCTCTGACTTTAAATGAATAACCGTATTGCAATAAACATGATCAAATCATATTCATGCTTAACGCAAACACCAAATAACATTTATTTAGGCTCAACACTAATCCCAAAAGTATAGGGAGTGTGCGATGGTGATCATATCAATCTTGGAACCACTTCCAACACACATCGTCACTTCACCCTTAACTAGTCTCTGTTCATTCTGCAACTCCCGTTTCGAGTTACTTCTCTTAGCAACTGAACCAGTATCAAATACCGAGGGGTTGCTATAAACACTAGTAAAGTACACATCAATAACATGTATATTAAATATAGCTTGTTCACTTTGCCATCCTTCTTATCCACCAAATACTTGGGGCAGTTCCGCTTCCAGTGACCAGTCCCTTTGCAGTAGAAGCACTCAGTTTCAGGCTTAGGTCTAGACTTGGGCTTTTTCACTTGAGCAACAACTTGCTTGCCGTTCTTCTTGATGTTCCCCTTCTTCCCTTTGCCCCTGTACTTGAAACTAGTGGTCTTGTTAACCATCAACACTTGATGCTCTTTCTTGATTTCTACCTTCGTCGATTTCAGCATCGCGAAGAGCTCGGGAATTGTTTTCGTTATCCCTTGGATATTATAGTTCATCACGAAGTTCTAGTAACTTGGTGATAGTGACTAGAGAACTTTGTCAATTACTATCTGAGTACATGCAATTGTAGTACCCAGACAATCTGAGTACATGCTCACTGGTTGAGCTATTCTCCTCCATCTTGTAGGCAAAGTACTGTTAGAGGTCTCATACCTCTCGACACGGGCATGAGTATGAAATACCAATTTCAACTCTTGGAACATCTTACATGCTCTGTGGTGTTCAAAACATTTTTGAAGTCCCGATTCTAAGCCGTAAAGTATGGTGCACTAAACTATCAAGTAGTCATCATACCGAGCTTTGTCAAACGTTCATAACGTCTGCATCTGCTCCTGCAATAGGTCTGTCACCTAGCGGTGCATCAAGGACATAATTCTTCTGTGTAGCAATGAGGATAATCCTCAGATCACGGACCAAGTCCGCAACTTTGCTACTATCATCTTTCAACTTAGTTTTCTCTAGGAACATATAAAAAAAAACGGGGAGCTATATCGCGAGCTATTGATCTACAACATAGTTATGCAAATACTATCAGGACTAAGTTCATGAAAAATTAAAGTTCAATTTAATCATATTACTTAAGAACTCCCACTTAGATAGACATCCCTCTAGTCATCTAAATGATCACGTGATCCAAATCAACTAGACCATGTCCGATCATCACGTGAGATGGAGTAGTTTTCAATGGTGAACATCACTATGTTGATCATATCTACTATATGATTCACGCTCGACCTTTCGGTCTCAGTGTTCCGAGGCCATATCTGCATATGCTAGGCTCTTCAAGTTTAACCCGAGTATTCTGCGTGTGCAAAACTGGCTTACACCTGTTATATTTGAACGTAGAGCTTATCACACCCGATCATCACGCGGTGTCTCGGCACGACGAACTTTCACAACGGTGCATACTCAGGGAGAACACTTATACCTTGAAATTTAGTGAGAGATCATCTTATAATGCTACCATCGATCAAAGCAGAATAAGATCCATAAAGGATAAACATCACATGCAATCAATATAAGTGATATGATATGGCCATCATCATCTTGTGCCTTTGATCTCCATCTCCAAAGCACCGTCATGATCACCATCGTCACTGGCGCGACACCTTGATCTCCATCGAAGCATCGTTGTGGTCTCGCCAACTATTGCTTCTACGACTATCGCTATCGCTTAGTGATAAAGTAAAGCAATTACAGGGCGATTGCATTGCATACAATAAATCGACAACCATATGGCTCCTGCCAGTTGCCGATAACTCCGTTACAAAACATGATCATCTCATACAATAAAATATAGCATCATGTCTTGACCATATCACATCACAACATGCCCTGCAAAAACAAGTTAGACGTCCTCTACTTTGTTGTTGCAAGTTTTACGTGGCTGCTACGGGCTGAGCAAGAACCGTTCTTACCTACGCATCAAAACCACAACGATAGTTCGTCAAGTTAGTGTTGTTTTAACCTTCTCAAGGACCGGGCGTAGCCACACTCGGTTCAACTGAAGTTGGAGAAACTGACATGTAACACCCCGCATGTAACTTGCCATATTTGTAACTCTGACTCTTGCCATTTTCGGCTATGTGATTTGTTTTTCCCTCCGTTGTTGGGTTTTGTCTTTCGTTTTGTATTTTGTCATGTCATGCATTTTCATATCATGTCATCATGTGCATTGCATTCGCATACGTGTTCGTCTCATGCATCCGAGCATTTTCCCCGTTGTCCGTTTTCCAATCCGGTGCTCCTATCTCCTCCGGTGCACCCCTCTTGTTTTCTTTCGTGTGCGTGTGTCAAACTTTCTCGGAATGGACCGAGGCTTGTCAAGTGGTCTTAATATACCACCCGGAGACTACCGGTCAAGTTTCGTTCCATTCGGAGGTCGTTTGGTACTCCAACGGTTAACCGGGCATCCGCTAAGTCCATTTGAGTATCCAGCAAAAACCCCCTCTAAAACCAGCCCAAAACCCACCAAACTCTCTTCCATGCTCTAGGTCGTTCGATCACGATCGTGTGGGCGAAAACCGCACCTCATTTGGAGTCTCCTAGCTCCCTCTACCTATTTATATGTGGGCATCCCGAAAAACGCAACTGCAGACGAACCCTAGAAATTTTCCCACCGAGCCGCCGGACGCGTCCGCCCGCGCCGGACAACGTCCGCC